>NC_056741.1:1079738479-1080038479 GCF_019279795.1 Protopterus annectens
AGATGTATTAGGAACATACCATGTGGCAACAAAGTATTACAAACGAATGAAATGGGAAACACCAGCGACCCTGTATTATGTAGTGGTATTAATCTATGTGATCACAAGACTCCCTCAGACAGACATGTGTCATTCATACACGCAAATAGTTGTACATTGGCCATATGCATCACTCTGTGCATGTAATGTACATTAACACAACAGTGCCTGTCCAATCATTATGTGTGAACAGTACTCTTGCAAGGTGCTGTGTGCAACATCATCATCATGATAAAGGTAAATGGGATAACCATAAAGGGACCGGTAGTGTTGTGTGTACAATGGGGTCATCCTCATCACATGTACCTGGACCATGTAGGAGTGATGTGCATATCAGGATCGTGCCCCTGAGGGACAGGGGTGAGGATAACAGGAGTATGTTGTGATGCATATTACAAGGGTTTTATGTGTCCAGTGGACACATGTGTGTAATGGACAGCTATGTATAGGGCAGATGTTGTCCTAGGAGCCGATTGACCTTATGTGTCCATAGGTGGGGGTCAGATGTTGGGGAAGGAGTGTAGGTATGGCTATGGAGGATAGGTAGGATCACAGAAAAGACAGCATACAGGGTTGGTATATGACACATGGGGGGATACACCCTGGATGGGGATAGGGTCTTCGGCATTCAAAAGCCCATGGAAACAGTGGGACGGAGGTCCCCAGCCATGGGCAAATGCCGATGCACCTACACAGCTGCAAAGGAGGCAGTGCTGGGGGCTGTCCAGGAGGGACAGCATCACCCTGTAAATGTGACACTCTGCCCTTGAACTGGAGTATCTGGCTTTGTAACCCCTTCGTGAGCCACCAACGCAACATGTCCGGGACTGCATGACAGCAGATATGTACTTGTCTGGTCCCGCTCCCAGGGGGGGACATGCTTCATTCTCAGTGGTGTTACCACCAGAAGGTGGTGTAGAGCCAACAGAGGTTGACGTCTATGGCTGGGCCCCAGATGTGCTAGTGCCTGGTGCCATGGTCAGCTGAAGTGGGACAAGAGGTTCTGCCGGGGCCTCCCAAACCATTCAGCCTATGATGTTGCATTTTAAACCCACATATGGCTTAGTGATAGACAACAGCATACAGGATTACCTACAACAGTATGCATAGATATCACCAGCAACCTAACACAACAGATGGTATACATTTGCAGAGGGAGCACAACACATGCATATATACTACATGCCAACTGTACAATGTGTAGTAGACATGTGACCGCAGCTATGAACAGTTGCCCATTATTGGCTTGTCACTGAGAACTCCACACAGTGTCTGTCATACCACTGTCTCATGTGACACTTGTCCAGTCAGGGATGCGATGGCAGTAACACATCCCTATCATCATGTACTGTTTGCAATCCTCACACCATGTTTCTGCTGTGCACAGGTGTGTGTTCAGTGTGTATCACAGAAAACAAATGGTTGCACACACTGACCAGTTCACAGATGGCCCTACAGATGAGGGTCCCTCATAAACAGAGTACTGTCATGTCTGTATTATAACATGCAGAATAGCCATTACCACACACATGTTAAACAGGCAGTAGTCTCAATGCAGCATAGCTACTCTTACATGCTGCAGTCATGTGTGACACATCACCCTCCTGTCTTTAGGTTATTTCCCACTGTGGAAAATGATTGAGGTAATCCAGATATCATCTGTGATGCCGTGTCAGTACACCACATCCAGGTACCACTCACAGCGACTGTCATGGCCAGATAATAAAATGTTTCCCTAGATAGTGTACTGTGTTTATCATGCGGATGGCTATGGGAACACCATCACAGCTGTACTACATGCAATCAGCTAGAGGAGGACTACAATAGGTGCAGAGGCCATCTCCTGACCATGTCCATCACTTATAATACACATGCTGCTGCTGTGCAGGTGTACACCTTCACATCCACCAGAGAGTGTGTGGGTGGGACAGGCAAAGTACACCAGGGAAGGGCTTAGAGACTTAACCATAAGTATCATCTGCCACACACCGAACAGTACAGGAGTCAAACCCCTGACTACTCATTAGTATTACATGTGCATGACGTTACTACATTTGCCACAAAGGAGAAGCCTTGATGAGTGGATGGGAGACAGGGTGTATCCTGGGGATCACTTCGGTGGCTCTGCTGGACAGGGGCACGGGGGGCTGGTCTGGGGGGGGTGGCGAGGGCCAGCACATTCTGGCTAGGCTTGTGAATGCCTTTGGGCAGATAGCTTAGTACCTACCTATGAACCTATAATCCCTCTGCAACACATGCTCCAGAGACCTCAACCTCATTACCATAATTAACATAACATGCTGAAGGGGCAGGTTCAAAACCCAGAGACTGCCGATGATATGGAACAGACTTCCCATACATGTCAAGCAGAGCATCTCGCTGACTCTCTTCAAGAGAAATCTTGATGAGTGGATAGGAAACAGAAAATTCACCCCAGGGATAACACCTGTGGCTCTACTCGATAGAGGCACTGGGAACTAAGGTCGGGTGGCACTATGACAGGGTAATCCTATGGCTAGGCTTGTAAAGGCCCCAGGGCCATTAGCCTAGTACACACCTATGAACCTATGAACCTATGTCATGTATGCCATTACACATGTCTACCAATTGCAATGCCTACAAACATGCCCAAATGACAGGATTGTAGGACCTACACACCTGTACATGTAGTGCTGTACATTCAGATAACATACGTGTGCAGTTGCTGATGTATGCAGGTGATGTGTATCCTAGTACATCATGCAATTGCAATGCAGCCTCAACATTGCCAACTGTATATGGTGATATGCTAAATGTACAGAAAGATGTACCTCAGGTATGGACAGATGTGTGGAAATAACTAAGTGGTGGGGCATCTTTGCAGATGGATGTTTGCTGTGGACAGCTCACAGGTGTGTCACAAGCGGTACTACAATAACCTGTGTAACTGGTAAGCAATGGTTTCATTAATTGAAGGACATAACACACAACTTAGACAGTGGTCAGGGTGACAACGAAGGTAAATCACTTGACACCTGTTAATAGTTAAGACATCCCGTGTGCATATATCAGCACTGATGCCAAAGGAAGCACCAGTACAGTTTGTAATGCATGCAATACTGCTGTATATCTGTCATACATATCATGAGCTAGGCAGGTCTGAGATTCAGAGTACTGGCATGTGTGGTTGCGTGTGTGTCCATATATGTCACATATGGTGGGGAATACATCTCAATTGTTACTCACTCTCCTGTACACTAGTGTACACATCTGTACAGACTACAATGTACAAAGCAGGACATAGGCAGGGGCGTCTATCTCACACATGAGGTCTCTATATGTGCTTGATATAGGTGTATTCAATACTGAATGCCAGTGTGTGTGTGTGTGTGTGTGTGTGTGTGTGTGTGTGTGTGTGTGTGTGTGTGTGTGTGTGTGTGTATGTAGGACTGTCTGGTCCCTGGGGTGAGGATGCATGTTACCATACTGAACTGATAAGACCGGTCCCCCCATCCAGGCGATGCATTCTACTATCCGTGTTGATGTCCCCGATCTTAGGCCATACTGACTACCTGTACATGTGTATTCTCTGTAGCGCGTCATGTAGGTGCACAGTACTGTAATAATGATTTGCACATAGGCAGGGGTCCTCACCTCACCAGTAGCAACTGTGTGCAAGTGTGTATTACTGTGTCAGTGAATCCATGAGTGTGTGGGTGTGTTACTGTGTCACTGAATATATGTGTGTCAATACCTGAGTGTGTGGGTGCAGTTGTGTGTTGGCATCCTGTCATGGGAACGTGTAATACTGATTCCCAATGAGGCATCACACTTCCCACTGGCCTCTACCCTTGTAATCAGCTAGACCACTCTCTTACCTCACCACTCCATGTAACTGTACCTGTGATGTCACCCTTTATGGATGTCACGTCTGTAGCCACAGTAGCTTAATACACAACTATCATGCTCTTTGATCAGTAGACATGTTTGGAACATGGGACATTCTCACTGGTATGTGGCAGCTACACAGTGCATGCTGGTATATTCATACATACCTGTGAGTAGTCCACATTGACATATGGGGCACTAACTGCAAACACTGACATCCACTGGTACATGCAATTAGACCTGAAGGAGGACAGCAGAACATCATGACCAACTTGCAGTTACTGTTGTTGCACAAGACACATACTGTTAACAGTACAAAATGCATTGTACACCTGTAGTACATTGTATTTCTGCTGCCTGTCAATAGTACTCAACAATTGTAAACTACACTTATCTTCGTAGTCTGTTCACCTTGTGCATCAGACCATATGAGCATGTCCCTGCATCGATGGTGTGGATGTCAGGGATGCAGCACAGGCATCATCATATGCACAGGGTAATAATGTTTGCCAGAGGCCTAGGCTGCCCCATTGGATGACATCATGTGTGTGGGTTAGGGACTTTGATCTAATTGGTCATGTGTGGATGTTATGCATGTGTGTGTTGTGGTGCCCTACATATGTTTCCAGTGTGTGCGTGTATGTATGCACACAGTTCTGCCATATGTCTGGCCTACACAGGGGTATTATTGACAACTGCAGACTGTACAGGTGATGTTTTATAGTTCACGGTGTCCAGCAATGGACATGTGACCTGTGCCTGCCAAGGGTTGCACGGGCACTACCAGGCAGAGGTGCAGATTGGGTACTGTCTGATCTCACTTTTCCACTGGAACCGTGTCCCTGTTGGGACCATCCAGGGCCACTTGCACGTGGCCTGCTGTGTAGTGGTGTGGACAACACAGCACCAGATGCACTGCTGCTGCTACCATCACTATGGGAGCGGACATATGAGGTAGCTCGTACATGTAGACCTGAAACAGGTGATGTAGCAGGCCTATGTCCACATGCCTGACACCTCACTCCTACCATATGTTCCAACACAGACAGCACACGCTCGCAGATTGTCATGCCACGGTCAAGGACTCCAACAATGTCACCCAACTGTCTATTCAAAGCTTCAGCAATCTGCTGTTGATCATTTACCATTGCCTGGATGTTGTTTAAAGAATGGACAGCAGCCCTCTGAAGCCTCTGATCTTCTCTGTTGTGCCATTCAGCACGTGCCTGTGCCTCCATTACAGCCTGAAACATGCATCTGGTGACACCAGCTGCTGTGCTTTGTCTTGAAGGAGCATGTTGGCCAGAGGTCCTCCTATGAGCTGCACTGGCCACATGCCTGTGTGGGATACCACCAGTCAGTTGGCTGACACCATGGTGTGCAGGCACACCTTACATAGCCCCCACACTTTCCTGTTCCAAGCTACCATGTGCCAACTGTCCTTCCTCAATGGCCACTGGTGATGGGGCATGTGCAGATATGGGATCTGTGTGCAGGGATGAGGGGGATATTGCTGGAATGGCAACCAATGGCACAGTTTCAGCTCCTGACAACTCTGCCTGTGCCTCAATCATACCTTCATCATCACTGCTAGAGTCTGTGGGGACACTAACATCAGATGTACCGCAGGAGGGCAACGCATCTACATTACCTGTGAGGGCAGACAAGAACTGTACATTACAATCTATACAACAGACACACACACACACACACACACACACACACACACACACACACACACACACACGTGATATGACAGAAGGCATGCAACATGCATGCAATACAGCAGACGGCATGCAGCGCAGACAATAATAGTAGTAGTTACCATGCATCCCTTGGTTGCACACAACAGCATGCATGTGTCATAGCAGACAACATGCAAATTACACAATCATAGTAGTAGTTAGCATACATCCCTGTGTTACACCATGTAGACCAGCACAGGTTAACAGTACACCTGCCTGCTGTGTGGCATATGACCTTAACAATCACATGTAGTATGACATGTGATCTGCTGACGTGTGCAATGACATGCATACATGTTTAACACAAGGTGTCCTGTGAAATATACAGTGGGGTAATGGTGTCCCAATGCAGTGTTGTCTGTCCACCCTACAGATATACTGCACATTTAGCTGATGTGAATGGCCATTGCAGGGAATCATGAGGTGTCTCTATTGCTATACAGTTTGAGTTAAAGACACAGGTCATAGCCATGACTGTGTTCAGATACAATACATATATACTGTGAAATGTGACCCAAGTCACTGAGGTGTATACACACTAAACCATGATGTGGATGTTGTGACACAGGTCACTGAAGGGTATACGGATGACACCCTACACATGTGCAACCATATTGCTGCTGCCTGGCAACTATGGCCAGACATGGCAAACACATCAGTACACCATGTCCCACATGACATCTGTGTACCACACTCACATACACACACACACACACACACACACACACACACACACACACACACACACACACACACACACCACATGAGGAGCAAGTATGACATTGATGTCCAACACCAGCAAGGGGAATGTACTGTATCTGTGGGCTGATGTGGATACTGTACACATGACTGCTGTCATGCTGTGACACCCTCAAGATGTTCAACACATCTTATGTGGTGGAATGATGTTACGCCTACACAAGATGTGCACAGGCTAGTAGGATGTCTAATGTTCCACATCTACAATATAACCATTACACAAAGGCCATAGTTGGACCATGTGTAGCCATTGTACAACAGGGTGTATACACAAGCACATCACATCTACTGTGTGTGTTGCTCCATGTCTCTGGCCATCCTCCATGGCCATGTGTGTACATGCGTTGGCCAAATTATTGTGACGGGCATATATTTCACATGTCTGTGTTGTCCCATATGGCATACACCCATAGATGTCATATGCTCCACTGACGACAGGGTTATGCAAAGGGTGGTATGTGGGATATGTTTTCAGGTTAGGTAGGCAGTGTTGCAGCCAGGTCACTAGATGTCATGGACATGTCAAGATAGCACATCACATCATGTGACATTCATAGCAGGGCTATGATCCACACCAGTGAATCCAGTGGGCTGGCCATACTCCAGCCCACTGTGTAGTACTGTTTGTATTCCCCACATGTGTAGTTCTGATCTGTAGTACATGTCCTTACAGTGAACAACACCTCCACCATTGTATGCAGAGCTGTCCACACATCTGGCAATGACAGTTTGTAAGGATTCATGTCAGTGAGATGATTCACATAGTTTGTAAGTGTTGCACATGGGTAGGCATTGTGATGCATTCCAGGTCTGACCTGTATATTGTGACAGGACCATACATTATGTGTACATGTTGTAAATGGTCACATGGCAGATAGATCTGTGCATTACGATTCCTGATAAATAATAACAGTCTCACCTGCAATGGGCTGCTGTCGCATGGAATGCCAGAGGTATCTAAATAGGAGTAACACAGCTGTATGAGCATTATCCACACCTGTATGATGGCTACAGGGTGCCATATGCATGTTATCACATACACCAGTACATTAGACTATACTATGGTGTATGCACATGTGTATACACAGAGTAGCATACTATAGTATGTGGCATGTGTGTATACATGCCTTGCATATGATGTTACATTACGTATTGTACAGTGACACATGCAACTATATGGAATATGGTTGTTATAGGTGCAGTACAGACTTACCAGGCAACTCCAGACTCAGTGGTTGAGAGACACCCACCTCCACAATATCGGCTAAGACTTGTGGATGTGGTTCTGCAGGTTTCCCCAGGTTGGCCAGTAGCTCCTCGGTACATGTGAGTGGGGTCTGGGTTGGTGGTCGCCCACCTGTTGCACCTTGTTCCCTGGTGATTGCATTTGCACGCTGTTTCGCCCATCTAATGAGGTCTGTACAGTGTCTGTGCATCTGCTGGTATGTGTGGTTGTGGCCACCCACATCATTAACCCACCTGCGAAGTTCCATCCACAGGGCATCCCGCTGCTGTGCATCCTGTGGCAAATGACTGAACAGGATATCATGATTGTCAAGTAGGTATGGGATGAAGGCCTCATCCTCCAAGCGGGTAAAAGGGGGTAGCCTTGCACGCGGCATACCTGGAAGACATAATGATGGAGACAGGTCACAGTAACTCACAGAGACATACAGAGCTACAGCTGAACATACATGTGTATTGCATTTATTATGTTTAAATAGTTGTATTTGCAAACCTAAATGACACTGACATGTTTGTGTCACACACATGTGACACTCAATGGTGAGTGGATATTATCACCATATATGTGTGTGTGTGGCACCTAATTAGATTGCTCATACTCCATGTGGATGCTGTCTTGATGTGAGCATGTCTGTTTGCCTGTACTAGTGTTCCTACCTATCAGCACATGGCTGGATGTGTCCACATTAATGCAGTCGACCTTGATGCTGTGTATATGTCACATATAAAGACGTACACTGCCTTAACAGGCATGTCCTGTGACCCTGCAGACTTGCTCACATAAGGTTTTACATGTATGTGTTTTGCTATATACATCTACTTGGCACTGTACAGCAATTCAACATCCTGCCATGTATCACCTGTGTTGCATATGTGATACACATGGGACACTGGCTAGCCAGATGGTATTTTCAGGGATGGATATCAACTATAGCATGTACAGTCAAAGTCAACTAGTAGGCTATATGCCATGGGCCATGTATGAATCTAGGATGAAATGTTACCTGGCAATAGCCAACAGGCAGGTCTCTGGGGCCAGGTGGAGCAGTGCAACATTACTGATCCTCAGGGTTAATGATACATTTACCATGCGGTCATCACACCATGTCTGAGAGGGGAGCGATGTGCAGCTTTGATGGACAGGAATGCATAGTATGGCAGGACTATGTAAAGTGTATGGGACAAGGCTCTGTCCAGCATGTGCAAGGTGGATGTCCATGAAGTATGTGTTTGAGATCAGGATGTGTACGTGTAGCATGTCCAACATCACTGGGTTGGACATGGATTTATTCAGAGTATGCATCATGCTACATAGTGGAGATGGGGAATGGGAAGGCTGGTGTAGGCCATCTGCACTTGGCCAATATCCCTTAAAGGAAATATGTGATCTGATATGGGTCACTTGAGTGTTGTGTATGGCTGGACAATGATCTCTAAATTCATGGATGGCACCCTGTCATTATTAGGGTTGCCACATATGACTACCTGACAGGTGTGATGATGTAGCTATCACAGGAAAGACAACTGCCCAGCTGCATCCCTTACACACGTGTCCATTATGTTGACCGCTGCCTAGATGGTAGTTCATGGGTACAGGGTTATTAACATAGGGGTGACAATGCAATATGTAGCTGTCAGATTGTGGCAATATGTCACACACACCTCACCCACAAAGCTCCTTCTGTATGTTGTCCACAACACTCCTGAGTTGGCTATTGCTCCTAGGTCATAGTCATTCACATACTTCAATAGGCAGATGCCTTCTGTTTGTCTGTGAGGTATAGACTACAATGAGGGGGAATACAATTCATTAACCCTGACTTACTGTAGCTGCCACTGGTGTGATGAGCATGTATTATTCAAACACCTTCTGTAGTGTTGGTTCTGCCAGCAGTCCCGTTGCAAAACACTCCTGTGACATAGGAATGTACATCTAGTATACCGAGTGTAGGTGGTACACAGTATGGATGATGATGTCCTATGACCTGGCAAGGTTATGATATGCAGTGTGAAATCAACCTTACTGTTATCTACATCTGTACTGCTGACATCAATTATTTGATCAAGGTTCATGGCCTTCCAGACCAGACTCAGCAGGGAGGTAGTACAGTACTTCCCATTATCAGTGGTGTCTCCCCCTTTGTGGGTTGTGATACCTGTTGGTGTGCACCATTCAGTGTGTACACAGCCTGACATGGAGCTATGTTTTACTTGATGTGTACGTGAAAAGCATCTTGTTTTGCCATATGTGTATGATACAACCTGTGATGTGGACAGGTACCATGCAGCCTGAGTGCAGCTTGTCCCTGCATAGTTGTGGGTACAGGGGCCCTGTAGTGTACATGGATATATGATTGTGTGCCTGTTGGGGGGGCAGTGTGTTTATGTTATCCAAGACCCTATCTGGATTGCTTATTCATGCTCAGCACTTGTTCAGAACTTGTAAGTACTACATAAGCTACTAATTAATATAGCACTCAGTCTTCCTCATTACCTAGAGATAAACAGGTTTTGTACATACTTTTCTCACTTGCTTAGAGTAAAATAGCTCTTGTACTCACTTTCCTCACTTATCTAAGGGAAAGTAGTTCTATATTCAGGCATGTCCAAGAGTCAACTGCCAGTGTTCTCTCCTGTCTATCTGATGAACATGGACATCTTGAGGCAATGTACACATTGCTTCATGTGCAAAGACAAGCCTCTCCACCTACCACCCAATACTACAATCTGTGAGAGATGCACTTATCTAGACAAAGTGGAGGTAAAGCTCTCTCCAACCAAGCCTGACCTTGACAGTCATGTGGAGAAGGTAAACATTCGCACCATACCACACTCATCACATAGTCTCACTGAATCTACCCCACATTAACTGAGAAAACTACTTGTGTACCAACTCATTAGCTCAACGCTTTCTGGAATTCATAAACACCAATGCCCTGGATCAACATATCCACACACCCACCTGGGGCAACAATATCCTAGACCTAGGCATTACCAACATGAGTGACCGGTGCTCCACACGTGAAGTCAACTCCTCGTTGGTCCGATCCGACCATGAGCTGAACACCGTTGATATCCACATCCCACCCGCACCCCTCATTAAGGGAGCCACAGTATAATATGTTTATAAAGCCAACTTCATGCTTCTTAAGACAGACATGGTGAACATCATGACACCCATGCAGATGGACAATACTGTTACAACTGCTGAATCCTACACAAATGCACTCTATAAGCACTTACACGAGTGCATGGATTTTGTTATCCCAAACAGAACCAAGATGCTATACTCCTAATTAAGGAAACCAATCTGGTGGTCCCCTGCCATAAACAAACTGTACTACAGGAGGAAGACACTGTTGCAAACGAGAGTACAATCCCATGCATGGAGGAGCTGCCTGGTCAGCCTCAGTAAGAAGGTGAGATCCCTTATAAGATCCTCCAAAGCTAGCTATGAAAACAAAACCGCCACTAATTCCAAGAACAACCACAAAGCATTCTATAGCTATGTCACATATCTCGATGTCAACACCCAGATCTGCTCTGAGTTATAGCACAAAGGCATGAACATTACAGAACCAACTGATATTGCCAACATCCTGGCAGATAGATTCAGTGCTACCTTCCCCCCCCCTCTAAAGCCAATATCACAGCATCCATGGGACCAGACAACATCCCAGGCTGTGTTTTACATGAACTTCAGAACGTACTGGCTGCCCACCTACGCACAATGTTCAATAATAGCCTCGCATTGAGCTGAGTGCCCCCTGAATGGCACACAGCAACAGTTATCCCACTCCACAAAGGTGGCGCCACAACGGACCACTGGACCTATTGCCCTATAGGCCTGACTAGCCTGGTCTGCAAGGCTATGGAGCACATCATGGATCTCAGTCACAGAGACATTGGGTACCTCCAAACCTTTGGCCCCTCCCAGTTTGGCTTTGTTAAGAGCAGACCATGCCTCCTAAATCTGGTGGACTTCTTAGAGACAGTTACCAAGGCATTAAATGAGGGTAAGGAGGTCCACACAGACTACCTAGATCTCTCAATGGCTTTCAACACCATTCCTCATTCTGGTATTATCAACATACCCATCGGCCTGAACATTAACCCCTATGTCATGTAATGGTTTGCAAAGTGGCTCACAGACAGAACCCACACAGTGTGAGTTGCATACCCTAGGTCTGACTGTATACCAGTTACAAGTGGTGTTCCCCAGGGCTCAGTCCTAGGACCCCTCATGTTCGGTATATAATTCTCTGATGGACAGACAAGCACAGGAGGGCTTTGGCTGAAAAGGTTTGCAGACGACTGCAAACTAGGGGACATAATTGTTGCCTCAGCTGTTACAGACACCTGCTGGAAGGGTTGCACTGAGACGGATACCTGATGTCAATATTATGGCCTCAAGCTGAATGCCTAAAAGTGCATAGTCATCCCCTTTGGATATAACTAATTACCCATGGACTACCACATAGGTGCTAGTCCCCTACATACAGAAAAGGTAATAAGGGATCTGGGAACCCCAGTAGATAGCAATCTCTCCTTTGATACCCATAATGACAAGGTGGTTAGAATATCCTTCTACATGGCCCCCCTAATCTCTAATGGGTTTGCATCCAGGTCAAAGCCATTGTGCCTCGCTACTCATGACTTATTAGACCCATTAAAGGATACAACACCCCATTTGGGATATACCTTACAAGACAACTGCAACAGCTTAGAAGACCACAACAGTACCACACCAAGAGGATTACTGACCTCAAACAGAAGACCTATGCAGCCCAACCTAAGAAACTCCAGCTGTACTCGGTTGCATACCGCATACTCACAGGTGATCTCTGCTTGACATACAAGGCCCATGTCCAACCCAGTATTGCTGGATATGCTCCACCTAAACAGAGGCCCCTGAGAGCCACATGCTCAAGGGATATACACCTAACCATAATGATGACTAGGACGTGCTGGACAGATAGTTTCCTGACCAGGACACTCCCCATGCTTTGGAACATGATTCCAATGTACATAAGGCAGGGCCCCTCACTAGCACTCTTCAAGGGAAACGTTGACGTGTGGATGGGAGACAGATATGTATCCCGGGGGTCACTGTAGTGGCTCTGCTGGACAGAGGCACAGGGAATGAATGGCTCTGCCATTCAGAGGCACAGGGAACTAACCTATGGGGGTGGCGAAAGCCAACACACTCTAGCTAGGCTTATAAATACCCTTGGTAAGACAGCCTAGTACCTACCTTTGCACTTATTACATGTCTTATGTGCATGGATAGTTAACTAGCTCTTCCATTTTACTTTGCTATCATGCTGATAAACTGTCGGGTGACTAAAAGCCATATGTATCCTGTTATTGTGTATTGTAAATGCCAATAGACATAACTTGTCTGCCTAACATAACAGTAATGCTATGTAACTTGTAATACATATCTGCCTACAATACTGTACATTACACAATTACTGGCACAATATCCCACAATGCAAATCATAATTGCACAGTGGGCCAGCCTTCGACATGTTATTCTCAGTAATACACCCATACATATGGCTACTGTTACAATATATCAAAATATAGTATCCCCTGTTATAGCACATACTTGTTGGACCAGCCCTGCCACTGACAGTGTCTGGTGAGGAGTATTTGTGTTCAAAGCCCTTATATAGCATCCCTTTGGTGTATGCAGTGTTTGCCTTGTGACCTACAGCAGTACACACAAATACTACAAGCATTACTATGCTCAACAATACATCACTACAAGATAACTGTTTCCACTATATGGATTGCATGCACTTTAAATACTACAGAAAAGGTACTAAATACACAGACATACTGACTGTTCTACATACCTTATTAGTAACCCGCGGTGTCGTTAATTGTTGATTCAGTCCTTTTCAGTTTGTTTTTCAATCTTCTTTGTAATGTTCTGCTGGTATATATGGATGGTTTGAATGTGTGATAACCCATCCTTTTCTAGTTAAATGTCAGTAACATGTGGTATCCTGACCACCAATTGGTGTTACAAAGTATTTAAATAGATGCACATCAGCTGTGCAGCTACTCCATTAGCCGATACCATGGCAACAGTGGTGTATAACTGAGTACTCCTTTTGGACATTGTCCGTTTGCCTTACTTTCAAGGAAGACAGCCTGGATGTGTTGTTTGTGATGTATTTCAACAGCTATATGGAGACAGATAGAGATATATTAGCTTCATGACTTCCGTGGATTGTGTGTAATGGCTAGACGATTTTGTTCTACTTGTGAGTACAGCTGTTATATTTCAGAACATTGCTACCTATGCAGGGTTTGTTTGTACCTGATACTTCTGCAGATGTTTAAGTCTGGCAAGGATGTTTGGGCAGCTCAAGGCTGTATGGCTATGCATGATCTGTTATGTGGTTTACAGTGTGCTCACCAGATATCCTTGATTTGGTGTACAAGTGTAGCATACTGTGCTGTTGCTCAGTAATTGATAACACATCCCGGTGTGCACACAACCCTCTGAAACAGGATTAGTGCAAACAAACCCCATAACATCAGCAGCTGTTCCATTGTATAACAGCAACTATTTCACATAGGGCCATCTTAGTGTGTCTCTGACAAGGTATGTTAAGGCTTCTGCAGATGTCGTACAGTGAGTGAATGATTTGTGATGTTATTACAGTTTGTATTGTAATTTGTTTGGGTGTGGGGGTGATGTTGGTGGGTGTGCATAGCAGATGCAGGTGTGTAGGAACTGCTTTTATACATAATCAATATGTGCGTGAGGGTTCCTTCCCAATGTGAACACCTATCCTCTAGTGGACTAATATTATGGTAATTGCAGGCTGATTCATTAAGGCACTGTTATGCGGTTCCTGTATAGCATGCAGGTGATGTTAGTCCTTGAATCCTTTCGGAAATACATCAGAATGTAATAAAGTGTTGCTACATGAAAGCTGTGTATTTCTGTCATAGGTATTTGCAGTCATTGTAGTTGTGTTGGTGACTGACCCTCTTTGGCAAGGGTTGCCACCTTTTCATATGGCCATAGTGGGACATTTTTGGGACACACATCAGAATTTACAGGCCAACACAAACCCAAGGTCAGTACAAGGGATAGAACTTTCCTTTCTTGCCTAAATATAAGCTTATTCTTGTAGCAGTTTAGTTGCTTATCCTGTTTCTTGTAACATGTAGGTATTTTAGATAGAGAAAGAACTATTGTATGCAAATATTACATTACATATGGGACATAATTATGTCCTACAATCCCAGGACATTTGCCACGTTTAATATATTTGGTCAGGACACAACTGCCTAAAGAGGGACTGTCCCTCACAAAGTGGGACAAGTGGTAACACTGTCATTGGCTCATGTCCATAGCACCTATTTGTAATAGTGTATAGGCATATACTCTCCGTATCCTTTGTTCATAAAGGTTGGTCGTGGCAGAATGTGTGATTGCTATGGTCCATGTTATACACATATATGAACATTTCAACTGCTGTATACGGGATACCTATGGAATCCCGAAACCACACAGTTCCGACGCACACAGTACCGGGCCCAGACTCCCATACCCCACATTACCAACAGCGACAGTAACTCGCGAAAGTAACATGAACATGGAACACACACATGCACACACAGACACACTGCTACCCACCACATCCAAAGAAACCATCCTACACTATGTATGAGCAGGTGGGCAAGCCCCCCTACACTCCACATGTAGGTGTCTGCACCCCTCACATCCTCCTACTTTAATATTTTACCTCCTAGATTGCACAAACAGATGCACAAAGCTAACCCACAACCACACATTACAGTCTCCTAAGAACACACACCACACTCAGAACACACATTTACACACACTACAGCCCTCAGAAACACACTTACACACAGTAACCTACCTGAACCGCAACACCAGAAGCACTGACTAACTGTCCCTTAACATTGTGATTTTACACCTCGCGCATCTGGTGTTTCAGTACTGTGTTCTTTCAGACTTTAAGCCTTGGGATTATGCGCGTTGGTATGTAAAGCAGTTGGTATGTGGTAGGTATCCCATTTATATGTACCTCCATGGTTATGTAGATGTTGTTAACCTATCTATATATCCAGATATATATGTATATCCCCATATATCGACATATATATCTCTCTCTCCCTCTCTCTCTATATATATATATGATGATGTGTATATATATATATATATATATATATATATATATATATATATAAGCTAACTTTGAACCTAACATTACTCTTAAGTATTCAACTGCGGTACCACCTTTATCATTCTTATAAGAAAAGCGCAGTCTGGGTCTGAACTGTCTGCAAACAACTAAAGTTAACTTAGAGTATGTGTCTACCTGTTTGAGCCAATATTCATTTTCCCCTGGAGAGCACTCTGCTTTGGCTTGTAAGCAGCCCCCCCCCCACACACACACACACTCATCTCCCACTTTCTCTCTTATTCCCTTCTGTTAGCAGATAGTATCCATAATCTGATCAATACTGTGTGTTTGTTAATTTAAACTGAGACCACAGTGGCCTACTGATACAAGGTTATCCTGTTTTTCCATCTGAAAATGGTTAAGAAATGACTTACAGTTTCAGAGCAGTCCTTGGTCAGTTGTGATTGTTTCTCAAACACTAACTTGTCTTTGCTTTGGCTCATTAGCAGCAGTACAAAGAACTGCCTGCTCACACCCTTGTTCTACCCCCCCCTTCCCTGTTTATTACATTAAGACAATCCCAAAGTTGATAAATATTACCTGTGGCAGGCACCATTTTTAAAACTACAACCACCCTTGTCACTATCATATGTTCATTCATCAGTTAACTCTGTTACCTGATTGTTTCCAGCCCCCTCATAAGAGCAACTAACAGGGTCTCTACCTGCTTCGCTCCCTACCCTGCCCCCTATTTCTTCCCACCCCCAGTGGTCCCACCTTTATTGCACTCACAAACCCCTCCCATCTTTCCAGTAGCCAACCACAGCGCTAACCCAACACTACCTCCTCCATTTTCCCACTACTATCACACCTCCTCAACTAACATGTACAAGCATACCTTACCTATGCTCACTGCATGCACTCTCCTTGCATATCTTACATCCTACCAAAGTTCTATCATTCCCGCACTCACACCACCACTCATGTCTCACCCTCACTCAGCTCCCCCCCCACCAACTCAAGAGCCATCCCTATGCACCCCCCACATATTCTACCAACTATATTACTGAAACATAAAACATCCCTACAACTTAACATAGTAAACCTCCCACCATACCTATTACCCAAAGAGCACAATCATAAAGTTTCCCTTATAAACAAACACATTCAAAAACTGAGAAAACTAATAACCTCATGCATATCAAAACTAGCCCTAAGTGGAGATATCCATCCCAACCCTGGCCCTACCATCTCCAACCCCAATCCTCATAATCAGACTAGAAACCACAACTTCTCCCATATTACAGCCAATAGAAAGCCAAATGACTTCCTTCTACTAAGCCTAAATATTAGAAGTATATCCAACAAAGTCCATGAACTCCATGCCACCATAGACTTGTACTCCTCAGATATAGTAATCCTGACAGAAACCTGGCTAAAACCTCACATTACCAGTGAGCAAATACTCCCTACAGGTTATGGCATACTAAGAGTAGACCAGCTAAACAAGAAAGGAGGCGGTGTAGCTATAATATTTAAACAGCATCTAAACATCCAGATCTTAAAATCATCAGCTCCACAAATAGGCAGTGAAGAAATAATATATACCAACCTCAAAATAAACCAAAACAAAACCATCAACATAATTGGATGCTACTTCCCACCTGGCCAAAACATCCCTCCACTAGAAAACCTCCTCAGCTGGTCTACCCACAATCTCCCCCAAGAAACTATCATTTTAGGTGATTTCAATATTGACTGGCAATCCTGTTCCGGCAACCATCCAACCCATCATTTAAACCTTCATAGCTTCACCCAACTAGTCCAGTCACCAACCAGGATAAATAGAAACTCCAGCAAGCACACTACCCTGGATTGGATACTAGTCAGTAAGAGCCTCCAGTCATATATAACAGGCTGCTTATCAGATAGCCTCAGTGATCACTCCCCAACATTCCTACTGAAAAAATACCTATACCAAGCTAAACCTGTTGTCTACCATTAGATACGTAAAAAAATAAACTTTAACCCACTCACATTCATCTCATCCCTCAAAGAATGTAACTGGCATCCTCTAAAGTACCTCAGTCTTGATGACGCAGTTGAATTTTTTAATACTACCTTCCTGAGCATCCTTAATTACCATGCCCCCATAAGACTTTCCAGAATCAAAGCACAACCCTCCCCATGGCTACAGAAAACCACTAAGTCAGAAATGAAAAACAGGGATAAAGCCTGGGAGCACTGGCACAAAACCAAGACCCCCTCAACTAGACAGAAATTCCTAGAACTATGCAATAGAGTCAAAAAGCTAATAAAACAGGACAAATTCCAATACTACCAGTCTGCCCTAGACTCCTCCAAACACAGCCCCAAACAATTCTGGTCCTCCATAAACTCCATCCTCCACCCAGGTAAAGTCAGTACCCCTCCTCCTAACATCCCTCACTCCTCAGAAAATATTGCTACCTCATTCAACACACACTTCACACAAACCATACTATCACTAGCTAAACAACACAACCCCTCCCTCCAACCCACACCTTCAACTACTAATCTCCCCACTGCCTTCTCTTTTTCTCCTGTACCTACCTCCAACATAAAAAAACTCTTAACTAAACTTAAACCCACCAAATTAGCAGCAAACAACCTCCCAAGTGAATACCTACAAATCGCAGCTGATGCTCTGGCCTACCCAGTATCCATCTTAATTAACCGATCTCTGTCAGAAAGTTATGTTCCCACACTGTGAAAAGTATCACATATAATTCCCCTCCACAAAGACGGACCCTCCACAGAACTAACCAATTACCGCCCCATAACTATTCTCTCTCCGCTCTCCAAAATACTAGAGAGATGCATACACTCTCAGGTCTCAGACTACCTCCTTACTAACAACCTCCTTTCCAATACTCAGCATGGTTTCTGACCAAACCATAGCACCACCACTGCCTTACTCTCCTTTACTAACACTATCCTTCAGCATAAAAACAATGGCTATCTCTCCTCTGCTACTTTCCTAGACCTATCTAAAGCATTTGACATGGTCCAACACAAACAACTTATCTCTGTCCTCAATAACCTATCCTTCTCACAATCATTCACCAACTGGTTTCAGAGTTACCTGTCTGACCGCCAACAATCTGTTGTATGGCAGAATTACATATCTCCCCAACTACCTGTCTCCATAGGGGTTCCCCAAGGATCCATCCTTGGACCCCTACTCATCTCTGTTTTCACAAATAATCTAGCCTCTGCCACCACACATGGCACACTCATACAATACGCAGATGACTTGACCATCATCTGATCAGCCCAGTCCCTACCCAAACTGCAAAAAGTCACACAGGAAGCCTTTTCCTCTGTTGAAACTTGGTTATCCGATGCCCAATTAATACTCAACCCAAACAAAACTAAACTGCTCATCTTCCAACTCACCAAACATACTCAAAACAACTCTCACTTTAACATCACAGCAAAAGATAACACCACTATATACCCAACTGAACACACCAAATTGCTAGGAGTGGAAATAGACAATAAACTAAAATTTGACATTCACATATCTATGACCATAAAAAAAGTCCACAAAAAATTAGGAGCGTTATACAGAAATAAGCATCTTCTCACCAAAGCAGCAAAGATTTCAATAGCAAATTCCCACCTTATCTCCACCCTACTTTATGCCTCTCCAATATATACCAACCTAAGGCAATGCAATCTAAACAAGCTAGAGACCTGCTACAACAAAATTGCCAAATTCGCCACAGAGGCATCCTGCCATAGTACCACTGTCTCTCACTTGCTGAACTGGGCTGGCTTGAACTCCCTCACCTCCTTCAATGGTATCAACTCTCACTCACCCACAAACTAGTAAACCATCCACTAAATGTCCCATCCCTCCAGAATCTACTCCAAACCTATCGCACCACCAGACCACAAAGATCCAGCAACAAAAATCACTTGCAGATCACTAAAGCCAATAACTCTGCTGGTGAAGCACTATTCTCTTGCACCATTGCCAAATTATGGAACTCCCTCCCACTCACAATTACCTCCATACCATCATGCAACCACTTCAAAACTTTACTAAAAGTGCACCTAAAAACATGCTGGCTATGCCCTTGCAACTCCCACTCTAATATCACCCACCCCATCCAACCACTACCTTTCTTTCCACTCCACTAACTACCTTGATTATAGCAAGCTCAGATGCTCATAAGCCTAGTACTTATTATACAGCAGGAACTTCTTATTGTAACATTTGTTAATGTCTGTTATGTACTTCACAGATAAAGATTCTAGTTGTCTACTGATGTACTATGTTCTTCATCTGTAAATATGTTGTAAGTAATTGCTATGTAAATTGTTAATCGCTATGTAATCCAATGTAACTACTGTCTGTTTATTTTAACTGGAGCTTTTCTCCCCAGGCCTCCGCTGAAAATGGACCTACGTCCAGTCGGACACTCCCGGTCAACAAATATAAATAAATAAATTAACAAATATATATATATATATATATATATATATATATATATATATATATATATATATATATATATATATATATATATATATAAAACATACACCTTTCATTGGGTACATGCCGGTTTGTCCTATTTCAACACATTCCTACCTTTTGTGTTTTATCCTTTCAGTATACACGACTGCCATTGGTACATCTCAGGTAGCTTAGTGGTATGTTATTGTGAAGATTGTGAGCATGGTTGCGTGTTCTAATCCTGGCAGTGATATTTTACCTCTCAGACCAGGCACTGGTAGTGCAATGGTGATTAATGCACATTTCAGTGGTTGTGTATTGCACATGTTTATTATTCTGTGGAAAACTACCTATATATGCAAGCTGTGTTTAAGGTATACTATGTAACATGTAAACATCTGAGAAGATTCCTGTCAGGGATACTCACCATTATTTGGAACTACATCCCTGATTACATTATACAAAACCCCTCACTAATACTCCAGGGAATCCTTGCAGAGTGGGTGGGGAACAGTGGATACACCCCAGGGATCCTGCAGTTGGCTCTGCTCCACAGATGGACAGTTAGTTAATCAATGGGGTGGTGACTGCAGACACTTTTTGCCTATGCTTATGAGTGGTCTCAGCAGTCGGGCATGTACCTACCTATGTATCTATGAATCTCTACATACAGTATGGACACATGCTGATAGCTTAATTTACTGTTCAGGTATTGACTTACCTTGTGCCAATGGCAGTTGTGTGTACAATAGTTGAGGGCTACCTATGTAGGATGCACACAGTAGACCACCTATACATGACAATTTACAGGTGGTCGTGTGTGTGTGCCATCCATGTTTGCTGTGTGTGCAGGTGGAGAAGGGTGTCAGTCCATGACAGCCTACACTGTCAGTGTGTGTGCTATACATTCTCTCTTTGCCAAGGCATGGGCATAATGGGCATGCCTCTGTCTGCCTACTGGGGCTAGCACAGGGTGTTCATGGTCTAAGTCCCTCTGTGCCTGTGGGTCCCTTGGCAATGGTGGTGGGCTGTGATGGCCTTCACCATTCTGTTCCTGCTGCAGCTGTTTCCGCAGGATCATATTGTGTAGCATGCCACATACTATGAAGATGTGGGCACACGTGTCTGGAAAGTACTGCAAGGCTCCACCAGATATGTTCAAGCAACAGAACCGTGATTTCAGCATCCCAAACATGTGCTCTATGATGATTCTGGTTTCTGCGTGTGCCTCATTATGGCGTTCTTGCATGATTGTGTGTGCATTTCTGATGGGAGTCATCATCCACGGTTCCAGTGCATAGCCAGCATCCCCCATCAGGTGGCCATATGGGATGACCCCCCTGGCAAATACCTGATACAGCTGTGAAGCATGCCAGATGTGGGAGTTGTGACAGCTTCCAGGGCTGCCAGCACACACATCCATGATAATGGCCTGGGCATTGCACATGACCTGACAGTTGATGGAGGGGTATCCCTTGCGGTTTATGTAGTGCCTACCCCGCTGACTGGGTGGTGACTTGATGTGTATGTGCGTGCAGTCTATTGCAGCCAGTGCCTCTGGGTAGTCTGCCACATGGTGGAAGAGACGCATATTGCTGGCCAACTCCTACTGCATTCGGGGGAATTATATGTGCTCATTGGCATGTGGTAACATAGCATCCAGGAACTGGTGGAGTACCCTGGATGCTGATGCCTGTGAGATCCCCATGATATCCCCAGTTGGCCTTTGGAAGGTACCTGTGGCTAGTATTCTCAAGCTTACACATACCTTCATGTCCACTGGGATGGGTTTCCCTCTGTTACTTCTGGCTCTGAGGTGTGGCCGGCACAGCTCAGCAAGTTGCTGTATGATGTCACTGTCCACTCTGTAACGTTCTACTATCTCCAGATCATGTAGCCCCTGGTAGGTTACCCTAGATCTGAACACTCTTCTCCTCCTCCGGTGCCTGAGATGGTTGTCAGCATCATCCTCCACACCACCATCAGTTTCCAACACATGCTGGTGAATCAAAGCTATGGCGGCCCCTAAAATGTACATATTAAAAGTTCCCCTTCTGTATACACCAATGGTGCAAAGTGTCTGGGAATACACAAGTGTGTCTGTGGGGCTTTCACACCTTATACTATTGTGCAATGGATGATGCTGGTGTAATTGTGTGTGTTTGTGCAATTCCAGCTGTGGGGTATCTTAATTATTGGTTTTACATCAGGTACTGCTATTGTGGGGCTTTTGGTGTTGACTTACACTTGGCTGCTGTGATTCATCTATTGCCCTTTACTTCAATTTTCAACCCGATTCCCCTCCCATTGTCAGGCATGCATCTAGCTGCAGGTTTTCTTGTTTTGTACTTTCACAACCCAGGATTGTGTTGAGAAATGTGTTATGTAGCTGATCTACTGTAAGTTTGCTTTGTTCTGTTGTGACAGTTCTCTTTCCTTTGCTGTACGGCACCTCCCCTTTCCTGTTCTGCAGGTAGCTGCTAGCAGCCTTGTTAGCTGTTGTCTATGGCCCACTGTGAGTTTCTAGGTGTTAATTACTCATTTGTACTCCAATTACCATGCTGCAGCATTTCCTTATTATCTTCCTGTATCCTTCCTGTTTCAGCTGTGGTGTGCGCCGTGCACAGCCATTTACTGAGTTTCGAGCGCATTTTCATCCACATTCACATGAACTTTAGGTTACCTTTTGTGCTCTCAGCTGAGCAAAGCTATGGCTACTTCCACACCCCTATCCTGCGGCTTTGCTTAGCAACAGGCAACTCTCTTGATGTCATGTTTACCTCCAGGTCACTCCTCGGTGTTGTACCTCTACGCCGTTTGGTACAGCCTTACATCAGCGGGGCGTTTGCGATTCAGTATTACTTGACTCATTTGCATGGCATTGACTACTAATTCCTAGTTACCACACAGAACACTGTCACAGACCCTTAGCAACCCTTGCGCCATAGTTGTGGTATAGCATGCATGCCATTGACTATTATGGGGATATCATGAATTGTGTTAAATTGCAGTTTTATGACATCTAAATATATTTTCCTTGTGATCCCGTTTGCACACAGATGCACCGTGGTTTTACTTTGCATTAGTGTGGCCATGACATTAAATGTTATTTTTTATGTGTTGTGCATTTTTCTTATGCCATTGGTTATATATTTAGCCATTGGCATATATTAACATTATAATACGTAAGTTTGGTCTGCTTTCATGGCTCTGATTTTATGTTTGACAAAATGTAAACTGTTTTTTTTGGTTTACATTTCTTCATGCTTACGCTATGCCTGCACCACTTCATGAATCGCTATATACCTTCATTTGCATGCTACACTGTTGCGCATGGGGTATTTAGCATACATGTGCTGGGAGCTGTGCAGCTCTGGTGTACGCTGGTAGTGCAAGTGGAAACAGCTCATGCCTGAATCGCTTGGCGATCATATTTGGCGCTAGATCGCCGACGCTACTCTGGCGCCTGTCGCAAGCTTCATGAATCCTGGGGAATGTGTTGATTAAACCAATGTTTCACTGTGATTGTAACTCAACGGGTGTCATTTATTTAGCTTTTTGCTAACAGTGTTCGTGTTTTTATGTTAGCAAAATACAAAGGAGATTTAGGGACCATATCTATGAACACCTGCTTGACATTAGAATACAAAATGTAAACAAATCTCTTGTCAAACGTGATGAATTATCCAGAACATAGTTTTGGCTTTATGAGGACTTATATGGTCAGAAGATACCTGAGAGGAAGGTCATGGAAATATTTACTGGAAAGTAAAGAATTGAGATGGCAGATTAGACTTCATGCCTACACTTTTCCTGGTTTAAATGAGAGTGTTTCAATTGCCAGTATTCAAAGGGTCCATTCTTGTAAAGTTTAACTAATATTTATTTTTAATGTTTTGTAACAGGAAATATTTTTTACAACTTTTATTTCTATTATTGCACATGGTTTCCAATTTGAGTGTTGTTTAATTGTTGCTCAAGAATTTTAAATAGTTATGGATGTTTTATTGTAATTAATATATTTTTCACTTGATTAATTATTAGTTTATTATGCAACATGTTCTGGAGGGTTTGTAAACTAAGTTCTGAGTTTTACTTGTTTCTGAGGAAGGCCATATTATACTCTTGATAAAAGCACTTAAATCTGTTTCATTTATTTTATATTAAACTAGTGGTTATTATGGCTGGATCCATTACCTATTCACAGGACACCAAACATAGAGAAGCTCTGGTTAATTGAGTTCCCATGTTACTTATTACAATGAAAGTACAATTGTTTATTATAAAGTAATTCAGGTTCATATCCCTGCATCTGAAGAATAATACAAAAAAATGTCAGAAAAGGTTAAAAAATAATAATGTGGATTATATGGGAAGGCTGTGATGAGGAACAAGGGGTGGAGGCACTGTGATATCAGTATGGGAGAGGAGCAGCGGGAAGCATGAGGTTAGGTGTCATGGAACCCTGGAACCAGAGGTGGGGGCACTGTGGTATGGGTATGGGAGCAGAGCAGAGGAAGCATGGGGTTAGGGGTCATGGAACACTAGGGGATGTGTATGGAAAGGAGCTGTGGGAAGCATGGGGTTAGGTGTCATGGAACCCTTTGCCTAAGGCACCATTTCGCATTCATCTGTCTGGCTTTTTGTCAAGTAAGATCTTTGTGTTGCTGTAGAGGTTATGCTGCCTTTCTGTCTTTATTTTATTATAAGAAAATGTTATTAAAGGTTCTTCATACTTCTCTAGCAGTGTTTTTAGTTATGACTTGGGTTGCACATATGCAACATTGATACTGTTGGGCATTTCACTGTGACAATTGGTAGCATGTTGGTCATTGGGCCACAGGCTTATTAATTTTTTAGACTTTGAGTGTATAGTGCATAGTGAACCAAAAGCATCTGTAATTGAGCAGAACAAATAAGTGTACAACCTCTTCACAAAGCAGAGATATGTATTAAAATGATATTTTAATCCCATGACAGTGATGGCTTACCTGCATTCCTCATCAATGATGCTAACTAACTAGGCTTTTGATTTCTGTTGTACCTTTGTTAATTTTGTAAATGTATGAACATACTTTCAGCTATTTGTTTACACCTCCATTAGCACTTTCATGACCCATTATATGTGTCTCTGTAGTGTAACACTGAGCGTGTTAATCACTTACTATAATCATTTACTTGTTGGCTGGGTGATAGAGTGAACCACTGCTGTAGTGTTTGCATAAGCTAGTGTCTGTTATAAACACAAAAAAATAATGAACCAAGAAATGTGTAGTACAGTGGCAAAAATGCACACTCCAATAAAAATACCAAAGACCATTTATTTTGTAAGCGCTTTTGCTTTTCAAAAGGTATACTGCTTCATCAGACCACTGTACAAGCCATAATTTTGCAGATTATATTTCATTGCAATAATGCAATACTGAAGTAACTCCGTGTTGTTGCTTGCATAGTATCTTGTTTAGTATTTTGTATGCAATCTATTATCTGTTTGCAGCTGTGGGTAGAGCTTGATTTACTATAGGCTTTATATAAAATATCTATAATACACACACACACATTGTGCGTGTATGCGTGTGTGTGTGTGTGTGTGTGTGTGTGTGTGTGTGTGTGTGTGTGTGTGTGTGTGTGATATG
Organism: Protopterus annectens; assembly: GCF_019279795.1. Lineage (NCBI taxonomy): Eukaryota > Metazoa > Chordata > Ceratodontiformes > Protopteridae > Protopterus > Protopterus annectens. Next base: position 1,079,764,452 of record NC_056741.1, read on the forward strand.
TGTTACTGGAGCAGTGCACTGATCACCACTGACCAAGTACAGGATGAGCCTGGATGAAATTCAAAACATTTTATGACTAAAAAAGACAGATATGTAAACAATAACACAAGTAGCTCAGAACAGACTAGATATGCACATTCTAGTAAACAGAGTGTAATGGTACAATATTTACATTAGTTTGGAAACTGGGTCAAACTTCAGTAATTATTTGAGAGCAGCAGAGAGGTAGAAAGGAGAAAGGGATAATGTGTTATTTATTTACTTTTTATTGACCAGGTTACTCCCACTAGGATAGTGATCTGCTTGCTGTGATATGGCAGAGATGCTTTGTGATGAACAGCAGCACCTGTGTGAATGGACATCTGTGGAACTGGCTGCCATAATATGACATTGAGGCTTGTCACAGACTGCCTTGTAAGCAGAGTCTAACAGCTACTCTGCCCTTGTACTGTAAGCAAAGGGCAATCAATGTGATAAGGCAAAAGAGATAATACATTGCAGGGTTTACTATCAAAATGTCAAGGTGACTTACCTCCACCATTCACATCCTCGACCCGGAATAATGAAAAAGGATCTTGACGATTGCATAGAATGTTGATTCCTTCGAAGGAAAGCATAGACATTCGACCACTCACCATCCTTTAAAAAACATCCACTAAGAGGCAGAAAATGTCTTACCACCCCCACACTCCCTGCCACTTATATATTCTAACTCCAAGATTGTAATATAGTGAGAAAAAGGGTAATTTTCATGATCCCCACTGTAGTGCAATTCCCTTCAAAACACTGATGCTTCAAACTTGCAACACAATCTTTGTAGTGATATTTCACAGTCAGCAGGAATTGTGTTTGTAGTTATGCCTCTCTGCCGCTCCATGATCATCCTTCTAACTGTTGAGGTAAGCCATCTCGACATTTTGATTGTAAGCCATATTGCAGCGTCAGGTCATGATCTTTACATTTTTTGGGTGGTGTATTATGGCTGCAACAGTGCAGTTCAGTGTCCTGAACCTACATCTTTTGTGTGTGTGTGTGTGTGTGTGTGTGTGTGTGTGTGTGTGTGTGTGTGTGTTGGGGGGGTGTAGTAGGACTTGGTTAAGGGATTCAGCCATTTCTGCAGTTGTGGTAATGGCTTCTGTGGTAAGGTCACCATAAATCTATTTGTATACACAACCTCCCAACCAAGCAGCCAAAGAAGTCAGCCAAGGTGCCTCCCTCTACCCAGGATTGGTGAGTCAGCTTGTATGTGTATATGCAGCTATGTAATTAAATGTACTAGAGTAACTCACCAGTCAGCCCTATATCATATTCCTACATATTCATGGAGAACTTCAACTACACCACCAAAAACTGTGAATCCTACACAACCCCATACTCACAGGGCCAAACATTCCATCTAGTCCATATGCCTACTAGGGGTGCAAAGATACTCGACCTAGCCTACATGAACATGGGTGAAGGTTGTAATCCCCCTCCCTACACACACATACACACCCACACACACAGTGCAACATCCTTACAGATCAGGTCAGACCATGAAGCTGTCTCATTTGAAATAAAACATGGGGCACTAGCCAGATCTAGAACTTTCAGGAATGAGTCCAAGGCAAATGACCTACTATTAAGTGACACTCAGGCAAACGTTAATAAAGTTAAAGTAGCCTCCGAGCCTAAGAACACTCACAAAGTATTCTTAAGCTACCTCAACAACCTCAAAGGCAATACAAAACAATATGCTAAACTAACTGTAAATGAAGCTACCCATACTGAGTCAGAGGATACAGCATATCTACTGGCCAAAAAGTCTGTTGCAACTTTATCCTGCTTTCTTCCCTTGACACCTCTCAAGAAGTTACCCCAACTATAACTATCACTAGAGAATAGGTTTGAAATGATCTCTAAAAGGTCAAAAATACTGCATTGATTGGTCCTAATAATATCCCAAGATTTCTCCTAGATAGCAGGAAACATGACCTGAAGGGTCTACTAGAATGATTATTTAACCATTGCGTCCAAACAGACTTTATGCCAAATGAATGTATGTAATAAATGTTAAACACCTCCTAAGTACTGTTACACGTGCTTCTCATGCTCAGGTAGGTTTTATCAAGGTTATCCTTTTCTTGGTATCAGAGCACTACCTTGGCGATTGATACACTACAAAGAGTTTACATTGTATTAAACCAAGGAATAACATATTGGCCCTACACATCTCCCACAGTTAGCCCTCTTAAATTAACAAATTAAATTGTCAATAGTTTAGTAGAATACCTCTTTTAGGCCTATCTTCACGTACAATTTCATCTACAAATCCATCAAAAAACCTCACAATCCTCCCACAATCCTGCTTCCCTGCTCCAAAAACCACTTTAAAAGCTCAGAGTATTATAGCTATCCACAAATCCCCTCCCTGTCAAACATCTTCAGTTAAGCACAAATACACTTGCATATCACATTACAGTTTTACTCAGTAGGTGTATCACAGGGGGTCTAGGACTCTTGCACGAATGCACTTTTCACCGAATCGCTAATGGGCGGGCATACTTACATGAAAATGCTTTTCACCAAAGCAGCATTTTCACGTAAGTATGCCTGTTGTGCCGGTCGTACTACGGTGCGGATAAGGGAAAATTCCCCTTTCCCCACTGTAGTGCGATCTTGGAGTGAGAATATTAAATTGGGGGGATGGGGGGTGCAGGGGGGCTTGCCCCCTGTGTAAAAGTAGATTTAATGTTTGTTTTTTTTAATGCACTTTACCGAAAGCATTTTTTTTCGGTGAAAGCGCTTTTGTTGAAGTGTGTTCAGTGGTAGTGGATTCGGACTGTTGAAGTTTCGTTCAACAGTCCTAGATCCATCACAGGTGTCTACTTACTGAAACTGTGTAAGTCTTCACTAACAATTTAATTACACAAGACAGCTGCTGATACTAACCTATAGCAACACTCCCTGAAACTGTAGGAAAATAGTACACAATGTATACATAGCCATGTACTGAAAAACTGAAACAGGGCACTTTACTAATTTCCTCTCAAAATGGTTTCTATTATGTGAATGGTGAAACGTATCTATTCACTTTCACAAACCATTTTTGACATCGGCAACAACAGCTTATTTGCAAACTTCATAAACGGGTTCATTAGTTATTTCATCAAATTAATTTAGTTCATCTCTTGGTAAGATAATCTCGCTTAGTTGCTTACCATATTTATAGAGTACTCCATGGTTTGTCCTGGGTTGTCTCCTCTTAACCATCTTGTTAACTATATGTCCATACCTCTCAACCTCTTAGAGCAAGAAATCTTGATAAAGCCATAAATAAAAGTAGGGCAAAGGCCCGAAAATAGATACAATTTTTAAATATTGCTCTTACAAACTGAGAAAGTTGATAGAATAACAGGTTTTTTCATTAGCATGAATTTTCTGAAGGATATGAAGTCTAAAACTCAAATGTCTGTTATTATTTTTTAAATTTAATATTTAACCATTTGCCACTAATTTGCCAGAAAACCACAATTTTATGAAAAATGGACTAAAAATATGAGTCAAAAATCTGGACATCCCGCAAAAATCTGTAGAGTTGAGAGGTATGTATATGTCATCCTCCTCTTTTTGTATAGTATAATAGGGGGATTGCAACACCCTATCTTACTTTTTCCTAGCCTCTGCTACTACTACTTGAATATTTTATTAATGTCTGTTCCATCCTAGCTGCCATGTCACTACAAGCTTGTCATTGAGTTAGGTGTACCTCTAACTGTCTTATTAAAACATCATCATTTTGTTATGCTGTGGTCCAATAGCTGACCTGAATTTGAAAATCACCTGACTTTCACTAACTTGAAAATAACTGCTTCATACTCCACAATCTTAGCAACTACAAACATCTAAAATCAGTCAAAGAGTGGTACAATCCAAAACACTTCACTTAGCTATCCAGTACACAACCAAACCTGACAAGATGAATAACTGTCTTAGAATGGAGACTCCGCCATCTCCAGAGGAATAACATAGCCCGTACATTAAGATCTTTACCAGGTCTTCAGATAGCATCTCACGGATTCTAGCATAAGGTGTTCTGATAATTAGATGTAACATAGACCTCATATTCTGTAATAATCCCATACTATCTTTTCTCCCACACACAGAGAAAAGTCCTTTTCTCTTTACCCACACCATAAGCTATGGAGTATAATTATGTGCCTCACGCTTATCTACTTTCTGTAATTACCAGTATTAGTTTTCCCTGACCACTAACTCTAGAAGAGCTTGCATACAATGTATACACTAAGATACTACTCACTTAAACCAGAAAATGTACTATATACATACAGAAATATTTATAAATTTAATTTATTAGTTTTATACCATACCCATCTAGTCTGCTTGCAGCTTCAGTTGATTGTGTCCCTAATCTGATATATTCTTTTGGTGCCTTATTTTGTCTTTAACAAAACATAATTCTTGACTATGTTAGGGTATGTATCAATGCAGATACAAGCATTTTTATGGCATGAACTTAACTAAAAGTTTTCTCTCTGATCTGTTTTATCACTGCTTTTCAGGTATATAGCTATGGGCTTTTCTCCCCAGGTCTCTGCTGAGAATTGGTTTGTGTCCAGTCAGACTAACCAGATAACAAACATAAATAAATACATGAAATTCACAGCTCAATTGTGTAATGATGAATCTCTGAGTATGACTCATATGAACTGGGTTTGATTAGATTTCTTCTCATTGTAGAGCTGGCAATGGGGTGGAAAGCAGCAATGAGGCAGAGAGGAGGGTGAGTATGCACAGGCAGAGAGGAGGGTGAGTATGCATATGTCATGAGTATACCCTTTTGTGGGAACAAAGTCCTTGCATAAACATGTTTTCATGGTTTACTGGGACTTATGTGGGTTTATATAACTTTTGAAAGTGGCCAACACACCCTCCATAGTATGGATGTTTTTGAGCATATGCAGTGGGAGTAGAAAGGACTTATTTTATTTATTTATTTTATTTTTATTTTACATTTGTTGACTGGGATAGTCCGACTGGTTACATGTCCATTTTCAATGGAGGCCTAGGGAGAAAAGCTCCAAATATACAGATAAAAACATACATACATGCCTAGGGTATTACAAAGTCAGAAAGGTTTGGCATTCAAGAGGAATGCACAATTTTAACAGGGGAGAAACTCTCCAATTGCGCAGATAAAAAACATACATACATGTCAAGCAAATATTACAAAGTAAGTAAGTCTGTCCCACAAGAGGGATTCACAATTTTAACAGTGTGTAGTAGAATATAAAATATTAAACAGGTGGATTACAGCAACAATTATTATTTACAAAGTAATGTATAGAACAAGAATGCCACTGCAAGCATTTGTGGGCAAGAAGCTAATACAGTACTGTTAAGTTAGAGAGTTATGGAGATTAAAGCAAAAATATCTGTTCCACTCAGGGACAAAGCGTAAGTGATGGAATTGGTGCTATCATCTGCTCATGCATTCAGGAACATTTGTAATAAGCCCTAGTCATTATAACTTCACATGACTAGTAACATTGTATTATGCAAAATATTTGAGAGTAAGCACAATGTCTTCAGGGATGGCTTTATTTATCCTGCACTGAAAAATTCTGTCATGTTAAAGGTCAAATATACAATACAGAATTGTGCACTATCTCATGTTAAACTATGGTGTCACTATAATCTTATGGAATAGAATATATAAATAGGAATGCCTCTTTCCACCGTGCAAACTGAAGAAAGCCAAGTATTGTCCTTGTTTCAAACCCAGACCAAGAACTCACTAGGCTTGCAGTCCAGAGGACCATTGAAAAACCTAATTTCAAATTGCCAGTGGTCAAGAAACATTATCTGCTTAAGTAACTTCTATAAAGTCACACAGTAGGCAACTAATGGCTGAGAAAATCAAACCCTGTTACACAGGAATTATCACTCTACATCAACTGCCAGACAAAAGTTTCACCCCACAGAAGATTCAAACCAGCAATGTTACTTTCATAAAGAGCTACTAAGTAGCACTAGGCCAGCAAGCAACTCATTAACTTCAAAGAAGACTGAAGCAGTAAAGCAGGCTTAATGCGATAAATTTACGTAACTGTTTTCAAGAGTCACTTGCAAAATCTCATGATGTAGAAACTTAATTGGATTTATAAAGGCTTGGACAGTTTTGTCTAGGGAAAAAAAGATCCTCATTTCACTTACTAAAAAATTATTTCCCTAGCAAATAATATTACAATTAATATTAGCATACTAATGAAAGTTGAGTTCAGTCAGAAACAGGAGGTCATTAGTCCCTAAAGGAGGCTGCTCATCAAAGAATCTGTATGCAGTACTGTGAACTTGAGTTTGACAAAAATTAATCCCAGAAACAGTGCATGTATATTTTAATGCACTTCAGTGCCAGTTTCTGAACATCATCCTAAGATTATGTTCATAGGTTCATAGGTGTGTACTAGGCTAATGGCCCTGGAGCCTTTACAAGCCTAGCCCATAGAAGTGCCCTGGCATTGTGCTGCCCGACATTAGTTCCCAGTGCTTTTATCAAGTAGAGCCACAAGAGTGATTCCCGGGGTGAATTTTCTGTTTCCCATCAACTCATCAAGACTTCTCTTGAAGAAGGCCAGTGAGCTGCTCTGCTTGACATGTATGGGGAGTCTATTCCAGAGCATGGGCAGTCTCTGGGTTATGAACCTGTCCTTCCAGCATATTCTGTTGATTGTGGTAATGTGGTTGAGGTCTCTGGAGCATGTGGTGTGGAAGTATTGGGATTTCTTTAGATATAGCATTTCTAACAGATCTGGGTCAGACATGGCTTTGTAAGTCAAGAAGAGATTGTCTCTTAATAGATGATATGAGACAGAAAATCGCTGGAGTTTTCTGAGTCTGTACATGTAGGACATGTGTTTAAGGCTTAGGATCCTCTTTGTGAGGTACTTTTGTGGCCTTTCCAGCTGTTGCATGTGTCTAGTGAGGTACATGCCAAATGGGGAATTATACTCGATGATTGGCCTAATGAGGGAAGAGAAGAAAGAGATGATGACCTCTTTCTTCCTGGATGCAAAACCCTTGGTAATAAGATGTCCCACCTTGAAGGACTTTCTGACCACAGTTGCAATTTCGTGGCCGAAGGAAAGGTTGTTGTCAACCTGTGTCCCCAGATCTATTATAATGCCTTCAGTCTTCAGTGGGCTCCCATCAATGTGGTAATTAGTGGGAACTGAGTTTTTCCCAAAGGGGATGACAATGCATTTTTTGGCATTAGGCTTAAGGCCATGGTTTTGACACCAGTCATTGGTCTCACTGAGGCCTTTCTGTAGGATGTCTACATCACTTGGCCAGTTAATAATGGCTCCCAGCCTGCAGTCATCTGCAAACTTGGTCAGCCAGAGTCCCTCCATGTTGTCCTGGACTTCTGAGAAGTAGATGCCAAACAGGAGTGGACCCAAGACTGATCCCTGTGGGACTCCACTCATGACTGGTCGGCAATCTGACTTGGAGTCCGCTACTTTCACACTGTGGGTTCTATCTGTGAATCAACTTGCAACCCACCTAGTGATATAGCAGTTGATGCCTAGCTTGGTGAGTTTATGAATAATTCCTGAGTGGGGAATGGCATCAAAGGCCTTAGCCAGACTGAGGTAGGCTGTATGAACTGCCTTGCCCTCATCCACAGCTTTGGTGACTAACTCAAAGAAGTCAACCAGGTTGAGCAGGCATGACCTACCTTTCACAAAAACAAATTGCGTGGGACCTAGAGTTTGGAGATTCCCCTATATCTTTGTTAATTAGGTCCATGATGATGTGCTCCATAGCCTTACATGTCAGACTCGTCAGGCTAAGGCTGATGCTCAACTTCTGAGAGACTTGCTTGGCTATAATCACCTGCATTAGAAGCTGAAGTTAAGTACAAACTTGCAGTTTTAAAAGTACTGTATTTCATTTTTTCTGTACATAATTGTGTGTTTCACTGAATAGTGTGTGCTGTGTGTCTCCCTGCTATAAGAGGGGATGGTGGTCTTCTCACTTCTTTGTTATCTGATATTTAACTGTTAGCCTAGAGGGATTCCCCTGTACTTTAAGTGCTAGCCACAAAATTTGAGAAATCATTTTATGCTCAACTTCTGAGAGACTTGCTCGGCTATAATCACCTGCATTAGAAGCTGAAGTTAAGTACAAACTTGCAGTTTTAAAAGTACTGTACTTCATTTTTTTTCTGTACCTAATTGTGTGTTTCACTGAATAGTGTGTGCTGTGTGTCTCTCTGCAGTTTGTCCCCACCCACCCTCCGTGTTCTTGTTTTGGTGTTAGTGTTGGTGGCTCTGGAATTGCCCACCCCTCCTGTAAGTCTGTATTTGAACACTCCTCCTGGGTCCATCTCATTTGCTCACTTAACCAACTACAGTGAGATCATATTTTGAGTTTAGTGTTCACTCTACGTACCACCGACAGAAGATTTGAGAAGGCCAACCCACTTAGGGTCTTCCTTGCCCTCTCCTTGCACTTTACTAACAAAAAAAATTGCACTTTATTCTTCTGCTTTTACTGTATTTGGGTTTCCTCCTACTTTATTTTGCTTTTGCCTCTTCTTAAAAACACTCAATTTTATTAATTCTGCTGCATTTATTACTGCTTGGTAGTAGCCTGATTAAATTGTAACTGTTATTCTGTCTTTTGGTTTAAGCACTTGGGCTTCATACTGGTTGTTTTACATTAAGAAGGTTTGTGGTCTGCACTGTTGTGGCAGGACAGGTAGCTTACATCCTTCTAAGCTGGGAATTGCTGATTGGAGGCTCGGTGTCTGCTATTCTAAAAGTGTATTAGTTCTTGTTTAAGCATTTGGGCTTCAGGCTAGTTATTCTGCATTAAGAAGGCTTGTGACCTGCACTGTTGTGGGAGGAGAGGCTGGATTCTGCCCTTCTGAGCTGGGAATTTTTGGTCATAGGCTTATTCGGCCTGCTTATTTGAACTATTTCATTTTGAAATTGGTGTGCTTGTTGCTGTATCATAGGACCATATTCAGGCCTGCTGAATCTAGCTTTGTTTGTATAACTTGAGCACTGATCCAGGCCATCTTTGTTTGGAGAAGGTTCCCATACACCCTAGTAGCAGGAGTGTGCAGTTAGAACTTGCCTGATTGAAGACTACTGGAACAGGGCTCAGTTTTGTGCTTTTTTCTGGTTAATTGGGTAACTTGTTTAAATCAGTTTGCTCGTTTTCTATTGTTTTTATATATATATTGCACTTTATTCATCTGCTTTTACTGTATTTGTGTTTCTTCCTACTTTATTACTAGGGACACTGATTACAACTCTGAACTGATTTATATAACAATAAGCATCTTTTTCTGTGTATTTAAAGTGTTTTTTATTGTATCTGCTTTATTTTCTGTAAAAATATATATATATATATATATATATATATATATATACACACACACACACACACACACTTGTTTCCTACCTTTCTAAGCTAGTATACTCCAGTTTTCAAGTTAGTGCTGAATTCAGGGCTGTGTTACAAATCTCTGTGTTTGCCCATGCCTTACTTGGATAGAAGGAAGTTTCTCTGTTCACCTGTGAGAAAGGGGAGCTTTGAGCATCTGATCTGTCCCTGGAGGAGTGGTTTCAGCCCAGAAATTAGTAGTTTATTGGCCATTTTGGGCTAATTTCTATCTCTTTAATTTCCCTGCTATAAAAACTGTATTTGCCCAGTTTTGCGCGCCGAGCAGCACCGGTTAGCTAGGGTATAACTATTCCCAGCTCCACAAAGTCTCCTCTTCAATTTTTCCCTTGGAACTAGACAAATTTTCAACTTAAGCACTCAAGCCATTCATTTCTCAGCCCAGCACTTGATCAAAACTCATAGCAAGCACTTATAAACCCTAGCACTAGACCCCCCCTATACTGTACAGAAGGATAAGGCTCTCTATTCGACCTTACCAGCCATTCAGTAAAACAGTTCACTGTACCTATCCAGGCATGTCCAAAGGGCAGTTTCAGGTGTGCTCTCCAGTACAACTGGTGAATCTGGGCATTTTGAGGCAATGTTACAACTGCCCCATGTACAGAGACAACCCTATCCTTCTACCACTAATACATGCAAGAGATGCAGTTATACAGCCAAACTGGAGGCTAAGCTCTCTCAACCCAACACTGGATCAGACAGTCAAGAGTAGAAGGGAAATACTTGCAGCACCCTACCAGTCTCACATAGACCCATTAAACCAGCACCGGCAAAAAACACCCATAAATACACAAAAAATGTGCTTGAATGCTCTAAATAAAAATCTCCAAAAGCAACAGAGACCTCCAAAGCAGACATCCAAGCAACCTCCACCCCCCAACACAAACCATAAAACAACAACTTCACAAAACCAGTGTGCCACGCAATCACAGCCCTTAAGGCAAAAATAACATACCCAACATACTAGTAATAGGTGATGCTATAGTCAGGCACACTGATGTCCCACTCACTAGGCTGAATAAGGAGAAGGTTACTGTTAGCTGTCTGTCGGGTGCCAGGATCTGCTACATAACGCAAGCACTCAGATCACTCCAGAACAAGTAGAAATATGACTCTGTCATTGTCCATGTAGGTGTGAATGGCCTGAGCCGTACCTCCCTGGACTACATGAAAAGAGACATGGAAGAGCTCTCTGATCATGTAGCCCAGGCTGGTATGTCCCTGACCCTGAGTAGCATCCTGCCCTCACCAAGAATGATACCATGGTATAAAGAAAAAAATTATCAATTTCAACAATTGGCTAAGTTTCTGGTGTCATTCAAAGGGGATCCAATGTCTGTCCACCTGGGATGACATGCTCGACAAGCCACGCTGTTTTGCTAGAGACAGCTTGCACCTGTCACCCTTAGACTTTTGAATACTGGCCAAGGCTCTTGCTACCCCTATAGTGCCTTTTTTTAGGCAAGGCTCAAAAGACAAGCCCACCACCGTAAATAGCACAAGTAACAAAACCCTGAGGGTAATGCTACTCAATGCAAGAAGTCTAAACCTCAAAATGCACACACTCGAGGCACTCCTCAGTATGGAGAAAATCGATATATGTGCAGTAACAGAAACCTGGGTTTAAGGCTCCAGAGAGCACCCTAGCATTACCAGGCTACAACTCATACCATACATTTCGGCCACAGAACCCAGACCAAAATATAAAAGGTGGGGGAGTATCCATATTCATCAAGTATACCCACACCTCCAGGTTAGTGGCACAGCACGATGCTTCAGAGATCATCCACGTGCAACTAACAATGAGCAAAACTGCAATTCAAATTGTAGCTTGCTACAGATCACCCACCATGTCCCAGGACCCCCATTCCACATTTCTGAAACACTGGGAAACATAAAGGTCATACCAATCACCCTAATATTGGGTGATTTCAATTACCCAAACATTAACTGGGAGAACAACTCAAGTACTAAGTCCCTTGCCCAACATTTCCTAGAATTTATAAACTCAAATGCCCTGGATCAACTGGTCACCACTCCCAACAGAGGTGACAACATATTGGACCTGGTCATCACCAACATGGGCAACCGGTGTTCCACACCGGAGGTCAACCCTTCGCTGGTTAGATCTGACCATAAACAAATCACTTTGGGATCTACATTCTGCCCCCACCCCCAGACAAGGAAGCCACCATAAAAAACTTTTCAAAAGCAAAGCACATTACTTAAGACCGAGGTGGAAAGTTTCAAAGCCCCCATGCTAAAGGATAATGCTGTCCAAGCTGCAAAATCCTTTACTAATGCATTCTACGGGCACCTACAAGAATGCATGGATTGTGCTATCCCAAGCAGAACCAAGACTCACTCCTCCAAGAAAAGGAAACCAGTCTGATGGACCCCTGCCATAAATAAGCTATGCAATAGAAGGAGGAAACTAGTACAGATAAGAGTAAAATCCCAAGAATGGAAGACATCCCTGATCAGTATCAGCAAGAAACTACGATCCCCTCATAAAATCGTCCAAGGCGAGCTCCGGAAGAAAAATTGCCAAAGACTCCAAAGATAACTACAAGGCATTCTTTTAGCTATGTCAAGAATCTAAGTAGCAATGCTCAGATCTACTCAGAGTTAGTGCAGAATGACACAAAATATACTGAACCAACCGATATTGCCAACATCCTGGCAGACAGGTTCAGTGCAAACTTCACCCCCCTCTTTCTCCAAAAGGGCCCATAACCATACTAGAAGAATGTAGAACCCCTGAAATCACAGACACTCAGGTTAAAACAGCCCTCTCCAAAGCCAAAAACACAGCATCAGTGGGACCGGACGGTGTCCCAGGCTGTGTCCTACACAAGCTCAAAGATGAACTGACCCCCTCACCTAAACACACTGTTCAAACTCAGCCTCTCCACAGGCTACATACCCATAGAGTGGTGCACAGCAATGGTTATTCCACTCCACAAAGGTGGAGCCACAACAGACCCCGGGAACTATCACCCTATAAGCCTGACTAACTTGGTCTGCAAGGCTATGGAGTGCATCATCATGGAACTCATTAACAGAGACATTGGGAATCTCCAAACACAGGACCCTACCCAGTTCGTCTTTGTTAAGGGCAGATCATGCCTCCTAAACCTGGTGGACTTCTTTGAGGCAGTTACTAAGGCTATAGATGAGGGAAAGGTGGTACACACAGCCTACCTAGACCTCACAAAGGCTTTTGACACCATTCCCCATTCTGGTATTATAGACAAGCTCACCAGCCTGAACATAAACCCCTATGTCACAAGATGGGTTGCCAATTGGCTCATGGACAGAACTCACATGGTGAGAGTTGTGGGAGCTAGGTCTGACTCTAAACCGGTTACAAGTGGCATTCCCCAGGGCTCAGTCCTAGGACCCCTCCTGTTCGGCATGTACTTCTCAGAGGTACAGGCAAGCACAGAAGGGCTAAGGCTGACCAAGTTCACAGATAACAGCAAACTAGGGGCTATAACTGACTCTCCGGCTGACACAGACATCCTCCAAAAGGGTTTCACTGAGATGGATACCTGGTGTCAAAATCATGGCCTCAAGCTAAATGTCAAAAAGTGCATAGTCATCCCCTTTGGAAGAAAACAAAGCACCCACAAACTACCACATAGGTTGTAGTCCCCTAAATATGGAAAATGTAATAAGGGATCTGGGGACCCAAGTAGATAGTAATCTCTCCTTTGATAATCACATTGCCAAAGTGGTTAGAAAATCCTTCTATGTGGCCCACCTAATTACAAAAGGGTTTGCATCCAGATCAAAAGAGGTCATTGTGCCCCTCTACTCATCACTCATCAGACCCATCATAGAGTACAATGCTCCATTTGGGATGTACCTTACAAGACACCTGCAACAGCTGGAAAGACCACAGATGTACCTCACCAAGTGGATCACTGGCCTCAAACAAATGCCCTATGCAGCTCGACTGAAGAAACTCCAGCTGTACTCGGTTGCATACCGCCTACTCAGAGGTGATCTCTGCCTGACATACAAGGCCATGTCCAACCCAGAATTGATGGACATGCTCCACCTAAAGAAAACCTTATCCCCTCGAGCCACACACTCTAGGGATCTAAACCTCACCACAATAATAAATAGGACATACTGGAGGGATATATTCCTGTCCCAGAGACTTCCCATGCTTTAGAACAAGATTCCAATCTACATTAGGCAGAGCACCTCGCTAACACACTTCAAAAGAAACTTTGACGAGTGGATAGGAAACAGAAAGTTTACCCCGGGGATTACTTCAGTGGCTCTGCTGGACAGAGGCACAGGGAACTAATCTAAGGGGGTGGCAAAAGCCAACACATTCTGGCTAGGCTTTTAAATGCTTCAGGCAGATAGCCTAGTACCTACCTATAAACATATGAACCTATAATGGGGTGATAATTCCCAGGGTATGTAGTCACTTCCCCTTTATGGAGAGGGATGACTGTAGCAGTGTGCCATTCGGTAGGGACAAAGCCTGAGGTGAGGCTGTGATTGAACAGGGCACACAGATGTGGTGCCAGTTCACTTTGTAGTTCACGTAGAACACATCCAGAGATATTATTGGGTCCCATGGAATCTGTATTCTTGGCCTTGGACAATGCAGCTTTAACCTGTGCTGCAGTAATGCTGGGTGCCTGGCATTCCTCCAGTATTGTGATTGGTCCTTTAGGGGGAAGAGAGGGGTAAAGTTGGCACTGAATCTGTCAGCCAGTATGTTGGCAATATCTCATGGCTCAGTATAGGAGGTACCATTGTGCAGTAACTCAGAGCAAACCTGGGTATTGCCGTTGAGATTCTTAATATAACTATAGAAGGCTTTGTGGTTGTTTTTACTGGTGTGATGCCTAAATGGCCACAAAAATTTTTAGATTCAGTAAGCAGTGCTGAGCAGCATGCATGCAAGCACAAACAGGGAAAATTCTGTGGCATGCAAATCACCTCATAAGCAAGTGAATCTCATGCAATTGAGTCAGGTTAAGCGAGCCAGCAAGCAGAAAGGCTTCTTTTCAGACTCAGTGTCAATGTCTGCAGTGTACACAGAAAAATTCCACATACAAGAGTCTAGACAGTCAAAAGGGGATGTATAACTGCAGAAATGTGGACATAAATCCCCTAAAAATGTTATACACATATAAGCAAAACTATTACTGTGGATGTCAGAAAGAGGAAGGGAATAAGTTAAATTAATACATTTTTGTAATAATCTCGACATGTTTGTGTGTGCACAAACATGCTTAAGAAAAAAAAAATAGAAAAAAAGGATTTTATAATATTTGACAGAAATGTATTATAGACCCTTGGGTCTGGTCCATACAATGGTGCATTGCTGCTGTTGCTAAGTTGATAGGGCTATGAAGCATGTTGCTTCCAAGCTGTCAGCACGGATATGCATGCAAATGAGGTGGATTTATTTAATAGTAAAAAGGAGTAATCATGTCCGCATATCCCCTCCATGTAGGCTCTTAGATCATGTTGATGTTTACACAGGATGTGGCTAACATCATGGAGTGTGTCCTGTCAGTTCTCAGCTCTTTTAAGCTCAGGTGTGTGTCTTTGCTTGGTGCGCCACATTGCACACTAAACTAGGGCCATTAAATGATGTTAATTATATTGTACGCAGGTGGAATGCATCATAGATAGCCAGTCACACATTCTGGACCTACAAAGAGCTGTATTAAGTATGCATACACCCTACATTCTGATTTTCTCCCATACTCTGGATCATTGGAGTACAGACTTAGGAATTTTAACTGAGATAATGCTAGAGGCTGCTGCAGGTCTGTTACATCTGTATGTGCTAGATGCTGGAGTCAATGCTGTTGGTGCTGCTGACAATAGGCGTAGACTGAGAAGGAGAAGAGTATTCAGGCCCAGGATAATTTTTCAGGAGCTACATGAGCTGAAGATTATATGGCACTACATGGTGGACAGGGGCATACTACTAGAATTCACTGAGCTCTGCTGCCCTCAACTCACACCCAGAGCCAACAAAGGAGTCAACATCCCAGTGTAAACAAAAGTATATGTAGCCCTTAGGATACTTGCTACAGGTACTTTTCAAAGTCCAGCTGGGGACATGATGGGGGTCTCACAGGCATCTGCATCTAGGATACTACACCAGTTCCTACATGCTATGCTACTATATGCCATTTAGCACATATCTTTTCCCCTCTCCCCTGAGATGATGGCCAGCAATATGTAGCAGTTCTAACATGTAGCACACTACCCTGAAGTACTGGGAGCCATAGATTGCACTCATGCATACATCAAGGCACTCCCTGGTGAGCAGGTTACAGTCTAAGTTAGCCGCAAGGGGTGCCACTCCATAACCTGCCAGGTCAAGTGCATGCCCACGGGATAATCCAAAATGTGTGTGCTGAAAGCCCTGGCAGTTATCACGACTCCCATATTTGGTGCACATCA
Source organism: Protopterus annectens (assembly GCF_019279795.1). Classification (NCBI taxonomy): domain Eukaryota; kingdom Metazoa; phylum Chordata; order Ceratodontiformes; family Protopteridae; genus Protopterus; species Protopterus annectens. Next base: position 1,079,780,382 of record NC_056741.1, read on the forward strand.
CAGCTGTACCAGATGTTTGCTGGTGGGGACATCCCACATAACCATTTACTGGGGGATGCTGGCTACACCCTGAAACCATGGATGATAACTCCCATCAGAAATGCACAAACACCCACAGAAGAATGCCATAATGAGGCACACACACAAACTAGGAACATCACAGAGCATATGTTTGGGCTGCTGAATTCACGGTCCCAGTGCCTGGATATATCTGGAGGAGCGCTGCAGTATTCTTCAACCACGTGTGCACATATGTTCACAGTATGTGCCATGGTACACAGTATGATCCTGTGGAAACAGCTGCTACAGGATTAGCAAAGAGAAGGGATTCACAGCCCCCCACCAGTGCCTAGGTCACCACAGCCACAGTGACAGCAGGACTTGGAGGAGGGCCCCCTGCTGATGTCCGTGTAGGCAGACATAGGTGTGCCCAATATGCCCTAGCTTTGACAACACATAGAACATTCACTAACAACCTAGGAACCTAGGGACTGCTACCTTACCCCTACTCACATACAGTAATTAAAATTGATGCCAGTCAACCCACACAACCTGTACCTATCCATGTATTGGCTGTGTACTGTTTGCTGAGTCAGTTCTGAGCTACAGTTCTGTCACCTGCTGTATTTGCAAGGTAAGTATCTAACCAACACAGTATTTGTAAGGAGCATTATGATATGGCATTGTATGTATGGATCTGCTACATTTATTCAAGTAAATATAGTGGGCTCTTTGGACAGAAGTAACATCCACATGAGACTACAGATACCCATTCCATTATCATCTATTCTTTATTATTTACTAGGCCACATGCATGGAATATACAGTACAGCAGTCAAGGGGGATGTTAGACAGTGGGTTTACATGATACTTGGACTAATGTGTATCCCAGCAGAACATGTGGCGTTGTTCCCCCACCCCCAACACATCAGTGTTTCCTTATAACTGCTTTAACAGTAAATCATCAATGGTATGTCAGCAGTCCAGGCAGTCTCAGGACAGTAACATAGAAATCAATCATACATCGTATGTCTCACTTAATGAAGGAATAGCAACATACATATCTATGCTATTGACTGTATGATGAATGATTGCTCACGTTAGGCATCTTGTGTGGCTCAGTGCACTAGTGGAGTTAGCACATGTGATGGCATTGATGGTTCTAATTTAGAAATGGCCATGTCTCTTGGATGTGAGTTATCATTATATTGTTTTTTACAGACTGTCAGTCTGTGTGTGGTGTAACATTATTAACCTCTGTCACATATTAATTACATTAGACAGCTGAAGAATGTTGTGGACAATTTGAGTAAAGAGCAGTACTGCAGAAACAGGGACAGATGCCATTGTCTGTAACACACAAAATCCCAGACTGGAATACAGGCAGGTGTGGGCTGGAGTCAGTTTATATATAGAGAATTCCACTGGGCATGCTCATGCACTTAGTTAAACAGAGTACAATTCTGTTGCTCCTTGCTCAAAATAACCTGTTATATATAGATATGTCTATACATACATACATACATATTTGTATACATATCTGTCACTATCTCTCTCTCCCATAGATAGTATATTTATCTATATATCTATATATATATATATATATATATATATATATTATATATATGTGTGTGTGTGTGTGTGTGTGTGTGCATGTGTGTGTATATATAAATATATATATATATATATATATATATATATATATATATATATATATATATATATATATATCTGTGTAAAACATACATATCAGGCTCTGCCCATATATCTACATAACACACACACACACACACACACACACACACATATATATATATATATATATATATATATATATATATATATATATCATACACACACAGACAGCCACATTTATATATACATCCCTGTTATATACATAAATATGTATGTGGTTGCCTGTATTGTCCTACATACCCTAGTGATTGTGAGTAAAGCTGCACGTTTGTAATGCTGCTCAAAGTATCCAAAGTAAGGGCTCAACAGTACATAATGCACTTACTTACAGACCACTGTGCCTGCTGGATGTCACCACACATACAGCAACAGGTGAAGAGGTGGTGTAATGTAAAATTTTGTCTATGCACACATCGACAGGGTACATTGTTCCTGCCCACAGGCTTACCCATCCAAATGCAAATAGCCACATATGGTCAAAATGGTAAATGTAGCCACATAGCTAGGATAAATATCCAACTGCTATTCTACTAGATGCAGATCACAGTATGAAGCAATATCACTCTGCAGACCACAGATGCTGTTTAGTACAAGCCTAGTTTATGTAATCCACAAGTAGTTTTACCTGCAGTCATGTATGAAACAGAAGTCAGCCATGGCATGTACGATAAATACTGTGCTCTGTAGTGTGTAAGACTAAATAGGTAGGGGATCTAATCTCACTCAAGACAATGTGAGGGTGTCTGCATCTCCATGCAACATAAATACGATCACCTCAGTGACTTAGAAAGAGATAGGGTTTTGCGGTATTTTGTTTGTAGCAGGTGATGTAGACCTCCAAATGCCTGACCACAGCAAGGCCTGCTGTTGTCATCAAGCATAAGATGTCCTAAAGAGATAGTAATAGCAGGCTTTCGGTGAGGTGTATGCATTATGTACTGTAATAGGCAGTGTGTACCATTAGATAGATAGGTAGATGTTCTAATCTACTTGCAGCCATCTTGGACTGTGTGTGGGTTGTGCAGTATCCTGCAAACATTAATTAGAAGTGGTGTTATCTTCAATGTAACCTGGTTTGTATGTGTGGCTGTTAGAACATTTTGTATCAGCTTATGGAATTATAGGATCTTTGAACTCTAGTAGCCTAATGGCCCTAGAGCTCTTCTAGTACTAGCCAAGTTTTTACCCTTATTTACACTATCAGCAAATATTGCCCCTGTCCACAAGAGACACAGGCCGAAGCCCTGTGGTGAAATGACAGTCACCCAGCCAATCATACAGATGGCAACTGATGAGGCCCAATGAGTTGCTCTGTTTGCCATTAGACAGGAGTCAGTTTCAAAGTTTTGTGAAAGTCTGCTAGACAGATGTCTCCCACCAGCATGTATTAGTAATGTCACATACTGTCCTTACAGTGAGTAATCTGTGTACCATGTCATCTACAGATATGCATTATTTCCACTCAAACAGGATCACACCTTGCCCTGTATGCAAGGCAGAGATCACCTCTGAGTATTCTATATGCCACAGGCTACAATGACAGTGATTTCACACTCTTCCCATTGGACAGATACTGAAGACGTGAAGTTCCCTTGTGAGGGACCATTATGTTGTGTGCAATTGCCAGTAGTGCTTGGAAAGGTACATTATTACAAAATGGCCATTGCACTCGAATATTGGCATGCTGAGGGAAGAGTGCATGGAGATTATGAGAACATTGATTTCAAGTGACAGTGCCCTCAGTTATGACATTGATTCCCTTCTTACCACTAGGAAGACATGGTGATTTAAGGTACATTAGGCCAGGCCTGTGTGCCCAGGTCAATCACCCCTGAGTATGTACATCAGGTGTTGCTGCTGATGTGCTACTTACCAGGAACATAGGTTTTACCGATGTAAATAACACTACATAGATATTTGCATGGAATTTATGGCCATTAATCTGTCAATAGGCATTTGTTCAGCAATACCCACTAGTAGGATATTGACATAACCCACAGATTCTATGACCACTCACAGTTTTCAGGCATCAGCCAATGTTGTCACCCACAGACATTCTGGTTTTGCTTGTACCGTGGTTAAATGGATTCCAAGCAGTACAGGACCCAGTACTGAGTCCTGTTGAACACTGCTGGATAATGATCAGCTATTGGAGATGAATTCCCCTATTTTGAGTATGTGTTCCATCAATGAGCCACTTAGTGACCCCTATAATGATATTACCATTGATGCTTAATTGGGTGATCTTATCAATGATTCCTAAATGTTGGATACAGTCGGCAGGCTTGGCTAAGTCCAGGGGGTTGTATGTCCTGATATAGCCTCTCATCCACTTCCTTGGTGATTGCCTCAGACATGTCCAACAGGTTTAACAGCCATGATCTTCCTTTCAGAAATCAGATCCATGATGATTTGCCCCATGGGCTGACATATATGGCTACTTAGGCAAATAGGCTATAGTTGTGGTAGTTGGTGGATGCACCACCTCTGTGCAACAGGATAACACTTGCTATTGTCCAGTTAGCCGGGATGCAATCAGTGGTTACAGTATGATCGCAAGGAGTTCCCAATGATGTTAGTAATCCAAGATGGATTCCATGTAGGAAGCAGCCTGTAATGTTAGCATGTCCAGTAGATGCTGTGTTTCTCCATAAAGAGGCCAGTTACAACTTGCTCTATAGATATAGATGGTGTGAGACAGGTTGTAGGGATGTCATATGGCACACATGGTGGGGACAGGGGAATGAAGTTGACTCAGAACCTGTGGGGCAACAGGTTAGCTATGAGTACAGACTCATTATATGTGTTATCATTAAGTACAAGTTCACCACCAATCTGGGCCTATCCTTTGAGGTTATACATGTAACTACATTGTGCATTGTGGTTGTCCTTTGTGGGGGAGGCTAATTATGTCACATACTGTTTCTGCATGACAACACAACAACACCATGTGCTTGTTTTAGCTGGGAGGGTGTGCCTACATTTTAGGGGACACCCTCACTCCAACTGTCACACAGCAGTATCCACCTCTTATTGTCCAGGCTGCTAATGGCAGTTGTTCACCATGCAGGTTTGCTGTGCCATGAGGAGCTTGTTTCCCCCATCAGGTATAGCCAAGTCTATGCAGTTGTACTGGTGCTTGCATAAATCATTGGTGTAGAGCTCTGCATACTTGCCTGTCCCATCGGAGTGGAGAGGTGCAGTCAAGCTATGTGAACCATCCCAGAGGAAGTAATGCATTGCTTTGTTGATGTTTATTACTGCATTCTTTGTAGGGAGGTATAATTGTGAAACTTAGTTTTAATGAAACTGATCTGTGGTCAGATCTCACCAGGGAGGATCTCACAGTGGTGGGGATTCAGTGGTCACTCATATTGGTAAACACATGATGCAGTACATTGACTCCCCTTGTAGGATGTCACACCACTGGTGCAGGGCATTGTAGTGAACGACATGGAGTAACCTTTGGGCAAGTTAGCTTAAGCATGACTAACCAACACTGTTGGTGGTTACTTAATGTAACCCCAAACCATGGTGTACTGATGTATCTTGATAGATATAAGCACATTCAAATAAGCACAATGATTGCCTGGATTCATGGAGCTGTTCCTGTAGCTGGCAATGGCTTGATTATGTGCCCTTCCAGCCATAAGTAGCACCTGCAGTGTCTTCGGGAAATCACAGTGTTCACCAATCTGCATGTGTATCCATCCTTAATGAATATGTATACACTACCTGCATTACCTTGCACACTGTCAGTTTGAGGTCTGCACATGTGGAAGGACATGTTGTCTGGTATGGCTGTGATGCTGTCCACAGCCTTGACCCTGGTATCTGTGACTGCACAAATGTTTGCATATTCCAAGGTGGGGGCACCTTCCACAGAGTGGGGTTTAATGTTGCCATTCTAGCGTGTAGCTGCATAACCATGATGTTGTATGAAGATGGCATTCTCACTGTGGAAGTGTCAACAACCTTGGCCAGTACTCAACATCCCAGGGGTGATGGATGAAGACCATCTCTGGCAAAGCAATGAGATGTGTTGAGCAAGTTATCCCAGATGGACAGGTAGTGGATCCACTTACAATGACACCACACACTGAGGCAATTATTGATGTCCATCATTTTCCATGTGTATTGAGCCATCATCCTAGGTCAAATGCAGCTGAAGACTATGGGCATACCTGTGAGAGATATAGAGTGTCTAAGCAGTCATGTATCTGCATACAGTCCAGTGACATATATTCCGAGTAGTACACACCTGCAGAAAGTTTGATGTAATCGGTATTTTACCTGATATTCATTTACTTGCATCGATTTGTGGTATGGCATATTGTGTCAACCTAGAGGCAGCTAATTGTGACATTTCCCATATGTAGCCTGGTGACATGGACATCAATGTGTCTCATGATGTAATCATCTATGAATAATAGGTTTGATTTTGTGGTTTGCCTCAGGTGTTTGACTGGTGAGGAAGTGGTACATGAGCTATTATATGTACTGTGGTCTCCAGAGGTATGGTTATGTGTACTAAGCTTGCATATGGTTTTCTGAGGTGTCTGTTGTTTGGGAATGTGTTTGGTAAGGAGCCCCACACCTGCAGGTGTGTGTGCTGTGGGTGTGGGTGGAGCAGGAGGTGAGCTGTGCATGTTGGTAAAATGCTCATTGCCATATGTACTGACTGGTGTGTGAAACACCGTGGAATCAAGGTTTGTAATACAGTCACATGCCTCACACATTGTGTTTGTGTGGCACAAAAGTACAAGGATGGGGACACTTTCCACTTCCCATCAGCAATCATTGATAAAGCCATTAGCAATATAGTCATGCTTGTGTGTACATCACAGCAGGCCATTATTAGGCAGTGTCATAACAGATGGTGAAATACAACATGTTGTCACCTTTATGTAGGTCCCCTATGGTAACACAGGACCTGACAGTGTGCCATAACATGGTTTTGTGATTACAATGCTTTGCCAGGCATGTGGCCCTTGGATTAACCATAATCCTGTTTTTAGGCTTGGTTGCAATACCATACCTACAAATCTGACAGTGTGCAAGCCCAGCAAAGTTACAGTTATGCTGCTACATCCTTGGAGTTGACAGCCTGAAATACAGCATTTGTAGGCACTTCTTGCAGTGAAGATGTGGATGTCCATGCATGCCCAGAGGACTTGTTCACATCTGCAGACATGACTTTGACCTTGCAAGTTTATAATGCCTGTCAAGATACCAGACAGCAAACTGGATGTTGAGTGACATGATGTGGGAAAACAGATGTGTTCCGGGTACATAACTGTAAGGTATGACATACATAGGACATGTGGCAGGTTGACACACTTTGGCCAAAGGTGACCATGACATTCAGATATCCACCATTAAGCTATTGAAGGGTAGGATGCATGAAGTGTGGTAAAATTGCCACATAACATGGATCACCACCATTTTTGTGCTTGTTTGAGCAACATTGGACGTCTATGTCACCAGACATTGCTCATTGTATTGTGACACTGCAGTTGTGCTCCCAATCACCATCTGGTCAGTATCCTGGTAAAATACCACCAACCCTGGAGCAGGAGGCATAGTACATGCAAAAGTCAACTGACTGCTCAGGTTGCTAATCAAGGCATCTACCTGGAAAAGGGTATGTGAAGTCTACAAAGCCTTGCATGACATGGGACAACTATGTGGATGAACTAACAGGTTGTGCCCTGCTTCTCATCATGAGCTTCGTAGTAATGTTTTGTTTCTGTTGACAGACAAAATATTGGAGCATGGTATCCCAGGAGAGAGTGGTTGAGATGAGAGTGGCATTAGTAGTAGCCAGGCACCAGCAATTCAGAAGACCCGCCTGCTTTCCACATTCTTCCCAAGGTAATTGTGTCCTTTCAGAACACACTGCTTGAGTAGTGTCCAACTGCAGAGTACCTGTGTAAAACTTTCCACCTTACCTTCACAGGGTGTATGTATTACCTTTCCCTCCATTGTTTGTCTGTATTCTGTACAGACACATACACCTTGGATGACTATTTTCTTGGAAAACATGATGTAAGGATCTGCAATACTTAGTTGCACAGAGGACATCTAGCATGCAGTGCCATGCACTGTCCCCAGATCTTTCAGTCGTCTGCTATTTAAAGCCATTGCATGAGTTATCATGGAAATGATCAGTAACAATATCATACACCTACAGACACTGTACCAAACACAGTTTGCTTTGATCAAGGGCAGATCATGCCTACCCTAACAGGTGGTCCTCATTGAGTGTTAAAACCATGCAATGGATGAGGGTAATATGACCCACTTCACCTACCATGGCCTGACAAGGCATTTGACAATATTAAGCCATCAGTCATTGCTGAAAAACTGCATAGGTTATTTACAAAGTAGTATGTCAGCTGGTGGATAGCCAAGTGTCTGATAGTCATTATCTGGGAAGATAGCATTGGATAGTCCATTGCTACAATGAAGCTAGTCACCAGTGGACTTTTATCAGAAATCATTCATGGAGTACCCCTGCTAGCCATTCTCTTCTCTGCAGTCACAACCACTGTCCATGACCTCTGACTGACTGCATTTGCAGATGCTTGCAAAGTAGATGACACTGAATCCCACACAGAACAGGATGGGCTGAGACACACATTCAGTTGTCAGAGCTACTGACAAATAATAAATACAAAGGAATGCACAATATTATCCTTTTGCAAGTCATCCACCCCTGGAAAGTATAGTACTGACTGTCTGCACACCACAGATGTTGAACCATTACTCAGGGACTTATGGACACAGAGAGTGATCTAGCCTTTGGCTGTCACTGGTTATTAAGATGTAGGGATTCATTCAGTTTTACAAAAATAATTCACAAGACAAACCGAGTAAACAAAATAAAAATAGATGGAAAGGACCTGCAGTAAAACCAATACAAATTTTTATATGATAACAGTACAGTTAACGCTTTCGTTCATGAACTTCTTCAGTCAAGATACTTAGCAGTTGACTCTCATTATATACAAATACAATCAATGACATCATCTCTTAGTCACAAAACATTCTGTTTAAAGAAATATACACTTACCCACTACTAAAATTCTCTCTCCAAGGCTTTTAACTTTAACATTACAGTCACAAGAAGTGGAATCTCTTGAACTAACCATCAGGAATGATCATGACTTTTTACGTTATAAATATGACTACTGTCATATCTTTTCTAGTATAGAGTCCACTATGGTGAAAATAAGAAGTAATAAAATCAAAAAAAGGAATGGGATAGAGTAGATTATGCAAATGGGTTAGCTTACCTTTCCTCTCAATTAGCTCAAACCTGGAGGTCATTATTGAATCCTACATTGAATAACATTACTAATGAAATTAATGACTTAATGAATATTAATGAAGATGAAAGAAGTATCAATGTATTTGAGAACCCCCCTCCCCACATACAAGGCAATCAACACTCTGTATGGAGTGCTAGACTGAGAGATCGCAACCATAGAACCAACCAACCTGATTGCAACAATGCAGGGCTACCCAATCAGGATTTTCGGTATGCCAATGGGAGGAATCATTCAAATCAACAGGTCGGCCCTCAGCGCAATCAACGGTCGAAGAAACACAATTACAAACAGAGTTAAGTCCCATTGTGGAGCCCTGTTTTTCTTGACTTGATACTTATATCAGAGTTGAAGAAATGCATTTACAAATGGAAGTAATAAGTCCCAATGTTGAGCCTCATTTTTTTGGACCTGATATCCATACAAATATGGAAGGGGACTTTACTATTTATAACTTTTCTTCATTTGGAGTTACTCCTGACCTGGTATAACTCCTTGCCAAAGGTTTGCTTTTGTTCCCCTTGCAAGAGCCAATTTGGTGAATACACTTGTGGACTTGAAACTATATTTATGTAAAGTAAATTTATGTTTATTTCTTGGTGCAAATACTGAATGTCATAATGTTTATAGAATAGCTAGTACTTACAATCCGCCATTACATCCTATGCTTAGTTTACTTGAAAAGCTATGTGAGTTAGATTTGGGGAATGTTTTATACCATCATAGGAGGGTAAATGAATACAAGCATTCTTTAGTACAAGATGTAGACATACTCACGGAGTTAAGGGTGAGGTGAATCAGAGTTATTAAACCAGATAAAGGAGGGGGACTTGTTTTTCTAGATGAGGTAGATAAGCCAAACAAAACCTTTGGGAAAATACTCTACTGTCACTCAGTTGCAAAAAAATTGGAACACACTTCCTTTAGCCCTTAGACTACTTAAAGACAAAAATGCCTTCAAAAAACAGCTTAAATCTTTATTCCTATCAAATTGGATATTTTCATGCTCTAAACTAATACCAAAGAAACATTCAGGGATAACCTAACTTAACTGTATCACTTTTAGCTCTCTCTCTCTTACTACTACCTACACATTTTTTCCGTCATATTCCATACTAGTTAGCTCATGTTACACTCAGTACCCATAATCCCTTATTACTGTTCTTTAATTTATTTATTAACTTCCGAAGTTCACACAACTTTGTATATTTACTTACTTCATGCCTAGTACCTTGGTTCAGCAATGTATTGACCTTAGTCTTATCATATTTCTGCTTAGTTTCTTGCCATAGTACGTGAACATTTCCATATATGTATTGTATTTCTGTCCATTCTATATATTCCTTTATCGCATGTTATGTAATTACTTCAGAAGTATGTATACTTCAAATGTGATCTGTGTTTATCTTTGTTCTTACTATTTGTTTACTTAAACTTTTTTTGGGGAGCTTTTCTCCTTGGGTCTCTCCTGAAAAACGGCTTCTAAGAACCCAGACAGACTAACCCGGTTAACAAATGTAAAAATAAATAAATAAAGTGATTCTGATGAGAAAGTAACACTTTATAAAGTTAATGGTGCATATAGACTAGTCACGGCACATATTAATGAGTTGTTGAAGCATCTATTGACATTGACATGTACAATTATTTGAATGTTATTGCCCCACATATCCCAGTGATATTTGTAACACAAAAATACACAAAAATCTTGAAAATCTCCCTTTTAAGTCCATAGTAGATGGGAGACAGTACATCACTTACAGATGTGCCAAGGCTTTAGATAATAAACTGAAGCACTATTTAGTCACTGAAAAACAAATTTGCCATGATTCTTGGGGTTTTCTCGATTATATTAACAAACTTGATTATCAGAATGACTACAATCTTCTCACTATTGATGTCAGAGACCTCTACACAGTAATCCCCCAAGATCTAGGTGTTAAGTGGGTTACTGATTTGTTTTTTTTTTTTTTTTGATAAGTAAGGGTGTAGAACAAAATGAAATATACCTTATAGGGACCCTATTAAATATTGTATTAAAGAACAACTTTATACTCTTTTACGGAAATTATTTCCGACAAAGAAGTAGAGTAGCAATAGGGTCCTCATGTGGTTTTGCCAACATTGTGATGGCACAGTGGGAAAAGCAGTTCATCCTTGAAAATTGTACTCTAATCAGATTCACTGGTATACAAGCTACTTGGATGATATTTTTATTATCTGGAAAGGCAATAAAAAATCTGCTAGCAAATTTGTTGAGTATATCAACAACAGTACTACTGATTTCCAACAATTTATATACCAATTTGAGGAAAACACTCTCACCTTTTTAGATGTCCAGCTTACCAAAGACAGAGCTAACAAGAGGTATGTAGCTAAAATATACAGGAAAGCTACATACTCCAATGCCTTTTTACATTTTAACAGCTGCCACCCATACCATCAAAAGTGAGCAGTTGTAAAGTGGCAATTGGTAAGAGCAACATGTATGACAACATTAGAATTGGAATGTATTGAGGAATGTAATAAATTTAGAGCAATGCTCCTCAAATGTGTTTATCCTCCAGACCTCTTAGATCAACTTGTAATGGAAGTACAAACAAAAAGAGAAAGGGGTTATTTCATTCCTATCCCAAATAATGGGCAACATTTGAATGTTAGCAATATTGTTGATGCTCATAACACTACAAGAACTATTAATGCTATCTAACATAATTTTTCAACTAGTTTAATCACCACTTTTTCTGTAGATGATCCTGTAATCAGAGAAATCTTAATGAAAAACTGGGTGGTGTTAAAGGAAGACCCCAGTGTTAGGACAAAAATTGGGGACACACCTAAGGTAGTATCTAGAAGAGGTCAAACTATGAAAACATTATTAAAACAACCATTTTCACCTCCTGTTCCTAGTCCTGGTATGAGGAAATGTGGCATGTATATGCAATGTAAATTTATTTTGGAAATGCAAACAGTCACTATATGTGATACTATTTATGAAATAAGAGACAAATTTGCATGCTTATACAATCAACTGAAAATATCCACAAACCAGGTAACCAAAGGGAAGAAGAACAGCAAAGTCCTTTGTAGAAAACATTCCTTTATTGAATAAAACCACAGTAGTTAAGTGCTTTCATCTCTCTCATAGGGACTTCGGAAAAATACCATCAAGATTTCCCAACATTCATATACATCTAACAATAAATCAATTAATACCTGTTAATTGCTTTATTTAAAATTTACATTAACAATTAAAAGAAACATACCATTGTACTCATACCACACACACACACACACACACACACACACACACACACACACACACACACACACACACACACACACACACATATATATACATATATATTACACAATACTGTTATTGAACTGTGTAACCTTGTTGAACAATAATGTTAACCCAAAATGTGATTCATTTTTTAAAAAAAAATTCAAATTCACCATTTCATTTATACCTGGAAACCTAGTGGCATCCAGAGTCAGTTGCCATTTTAATTCACAAACATCTAAAGACTCATTTAGTGTCCTCCCTTGTTGATCCACTTTAATTTGTTGTATTATTAAAAACTTAAATGAATAGCCTACATTTTCCATAAGATGCCTACTCAAAACATTTGTATTCTTACTATGCCTTATGTCTAATAGATGCTCATAAATTCTGTTCCTAAACCATCTACAAGTTCTTTCTATGTAGAATGCTGGACACAGGGAACATTTTGCATTATAAACTACATTCTTGGTTTGTCAATTATAATGACCTCTTATGAATAGTTTCTTACCATTTAGTTTAAAAATATCACCCATAATAAATATATGGGAATACTGGGAACACATCCCACATTTAAAGTTCCCAGCCTTTTCTACCACACCACAGTTACTTAACCTGCTCCCTTGTTCCAAAATGTCCTTGAAACAGCTGTCTCTCTTGAAAACAAACTTTGTTTTTTTGTATAAAATATTTTGACATATTTTTGTCTACTGACAATAATTCCCAGTTTTTTTTCAGTTGACATACCCTGTGGGCATCCTTGTTATAGGTAGTAATAGAACTCAAATGTGCATACACATTATTTTTCTTTTTTACTTCTACCATAGCTGCTGTATCTAAGGAATTTAATATATGCAAATAAAAGCCATTTTTCCATTTATTAATAACCTCTTCCCTGATAGCAGTTAACATTTCCATTGGATAATTTGTTTTCTTAAACATATATAATATGAAATTCACCTCTTCCATAAATTCATTATCCAGGGAAGTCATGTTTGCAGCATGGACTAGTTCCCCCTTTACTATAGATTTCTTTTGAACATCAGGGTGCCAACTATTAAACTCCAAATATGAATTTGAGAAAGTGGGTTTTCTGTATATTCTTGAAACCAAAGTTTTTTTCTCTTTGCTTATTTTTAATTCCACATCCAAATACATTATTTGTGCTTGACTATATTCATGGGTGAATTTAAAACAACTCAATGTGTCATCAATGTAATCCAAAAACTGCATTAGAGAGTCTCTTGTCCCAATACAAATCAAAAACATATTATCCAAAAATCTAGTGCAATTTTTGATGTAACTTGTGTACCCAGATTTAAAAATAAAGCGGTCTTCCCAGTATAACTTTTAAAACAAAACCAAAGGGAAAAGAACACAATAAGAGCCGGCCAAGTACAATTAGAGCTAGTGTTATTTGTTGTAAGTTACACTTTCAGCCAGGACAGTGCCTCGCCTTCCTCAGACAAACAGTTGAAACGCTGTTAAAAGTACATTTTTATACAAGCAAACAAATTAATGATGTCGTTAATTAGCTTTAATTATTGGTTACTTAGGCAACATGTCAACACAGCCAAATGACATGCGCGATATTAAAGCTATATATATATATATATATATATATATATATATATATATATATATATATATATATATAAACTTTTAATACGAAACAAATACTAAACAAATAAAAATACTTCAAAAAAATTCCATTCTCCACTAAAAAATGCAACTATTATAAGAAGATATAAATATTCAAAATGTATGCAGCTAGAAATAACTGAATCCATGTAATAAAATGTTTAGTTAGGTTCTCAACCTAAAAATATTTACTCAATAAAATACATATCGAAACAAACACTACTTTAAAAATATTTAAGTGCAAAGTATAATAAACTTGCAAAACTTTTAAAAATTGCCTGCTAAAAATCATTATCTATCCATAGTTAAAAGCTTCAAAAGACATTTAATCAAAATGTTATCATTAATCCCTGGGAACATATAAGCCCTTGTTCTAATCTGCCATTTCAATTCGTCTAATTCAAGCATTAATTGCCAGGGTCCCCCCCGGATACTTTCAGCCCTATGTTGTAAAACTAAAAATTTGAAAATGTGTCCTGGGAATTCAGAGCAGTGTTTAGCTAGAGCATTGTTAAAATCCTTTTTATTAATAGCATAACAATGCTCATAAATTCTGGGAAATTATTAGAAATGATGGAACATTATCCAAGGTTTTGGGTGTTCGACCTAGAATTACATATAGACGTGGATATAATCTTAAAGCCCTTTTAGAAAACAATAATAACAAGTCTCACTTCAGTAGAATTAATGGAACGTTTAAATGCGGTGCATGTTCTCAATGTAAACACATTCTTGTCACTAATCAGGTGGTTTTGAATCACAAAACATTTAAAATAACTGGAAAGTACCATTGTGAAACAAAAGGTGTCACTTATGCAGCATTGTGTAATTCCTGTAATGTGTTCTATATAGGGAAAACAGAGCGATATTTTAAGCAGAGAATTTATGAGCATTGTTATGATAATATATATCTTCTTATAATAGTTGCATTTTTAGTGAAGAATATAATTTTTTTGAAGTATTTTTATTTGTTTAGTATTTGTTTCGTATTAAAAGTTTATATATATAGCTTTAATATAATATATAGCTTTAATATCGCGCATGTCATTTGGCTGTGTTGACATGTTGCCTAAGTAACCAATAATTAAAGCTAATTAACGACATCATTAATTTGTTTGCTTGTATAAAAATGTACTTTTAACAGCGTTTCAACTGTTTGTCTGACGAAGGCGAGGCACTGTCCTGGCTGAAAGTGTAATTTACAATAAATAACACTAGCTCTAATTGTACTTGGCTGGCTCTTATTGTGTTCTTTTCGCTTTGGTTTTGTTTTAAAAGGTCTTCCCAGTATGACATAACATAATTTGTAAATATGGGGACCCCCATAGCCACACCGGTGCTCTGACAAAATTACTGTACCTCAAACCTAATGAAATTGTGTTTCAGTACCATCTCCATTAGGGTCACAAATACATTAATTTCATCTTGATCATATGTGTCTGTTATTTGGAATTGGGTTTCAAACCATGCTAAGCCCTCTTCATGTGGTATTACTGAAAATAGGTTGCAAACATCTACGGTCACCAAAAACATATTTTCCATATATTGAAATGTATTTAAATTCACGAGGAACTGCCAAGAATCTTTGCATATGTGATTAAAGTGTTGCAAACCTCTTTTTAAATGAAAATCCAAAAATTTACCTATAAAACAAGTTTTGCTTCTTTTTGCATCTACAATAAATCTAAACTTTGGATTTTCTAACCCTTTATGAATTTTTGGCAGACCAAAGATGTTTGCTACTATTGGATGTTCATTTCTCATAAAATTGTAAGCATCTATATCTATTTGTCCTTACAATAGCATGTCTTCTAATGCCAGATCCAACTTTTTATACAAAATATTAAACTCATTCAAAGATATTTCATGGTAGGGGTCATCCCTCAAAAGGGCTGACATACAATTTAAATAATCACTTTTGTCCATCACCACCACTCCACTGCCTTTATCTGGCTTCATTATACATATTTTTTCGGTTCCTATTAGAACACCAAACGCTTGAAATGTTGAATGTCATATGGTTGACACAATATGATCAACATTTCAAGAGTTTGAAGGTTAAACATAACGGCGCTGTAAGGTGCAGAATGTGAGAATTTCCCTTTTCTGCACTGAAGTGCGGTCTCTGAGTTGGTATATTTAAGTAGGGGGGTGTGAGGGGTGCAGGGGTGTTTTCCTACCTGCTCACACTGTTAAGGTAAGTTTTTCTTTTTTTTTTTTTTATTGTATATTCAGTCTTTCAAACTTTGACCATATGTTGTCGAACATATGGGATTCAAAGTTTTGAAAGTTCGAATATATAATATAGAACCATATTTTTCTATCTCTCGAAATGTCAAACAGTAGCACTTTTTACATTTTTTGTTAAATTATCATTATGAATTTTACATGGCGATTTATACACTTCCCTTATGTCCAATTCACACACTTTTTCAAATAAAACAACCAAATTACACATAGGTGGGGTAAAAGTACTTGGTTTACATAATCTTGTGTTCATTTGGTTATTACAGTTATTATCTCCAAACTATGCTTTTAAAGTGAACTTCCTTGTGAAAAGTTTCAGGTCTATTATTGTATAGGGCAACCCTACCCCTCCTACTCGGAACATAAGCGAAGCCCTTTGCTAACAAATTTGTATGGGTGGTCTGAAATTATAAATCTTAAAATCCCCTGTTGCATTGACAATAATTTTTTGCAAGCTTTCCATTTCATCTGTGCCATGCGGCATGCCCCCCATAAAAACACATTCATTGTTAATTTCAATATTTTGTACATTATTTTGCAGCATATCATTAAGAGAAAAATCTTTATCCATTGTATAAAAATCTAAAATCTCACTAGCATCTAACATTAAATATTCAAGACAGTTTGCTTCAACTTCACGGTGATTGCTGTCAGTATCTAAGTTATATAAAAACATAATTTCTTTCACAAACATGTCATTTCTACTCACATTCTTTGATACACCCATGTCAACATCCATATCAATACAATGAATGTTATTTTCACTTGAATGCATATCAACAATCTCTCCAAAAACTGTTATAGACTGTGTAGGTTCCTTACTTTCAATTAAAAAACTGTTTAAATATGAGTCCGATGCATTTGTACCAAAACAGTCACCAACAGATGATTTATTACTTTCATTCCCATTTATGAGGTTAATGGTAGCATCCATCATCTCTTCCGCTGACAGGGAGCATGATACGAGTTTTTGGTCTTCCTCCCTGTACTATATAATCCCTGTTGATGTCGTTTTTCCCATAATTGTAAGTCAGATTGTTTAAACGAGGCTCCCCATTCTTCAGCCTCTCCGAGTGCCTTGTTCCTTGTTCTAAAGGGGCATTTCCCCTTTCAGTACTTGATGACATTGCTGTTGACCTCATCTCATTATCTCTAATTTCATTCTGATTGGAAGGGACGTCTGCGTTGCTATGGCAATTTATTAATACTGGATATGTCCTCCCTTTTGCATATTCAATAGTGTCTCTTTTTATTTTATTCATTTTACGAGTGAAAAAGTTATTACACACATTCTCTATGTGCATGAATGAATTATCATAATTTGTTCTGTACTGTCCAAACAATAAGTCAGACTGAATCATTGCATTTTGGAGGTCCAATTCCACAGTCATAGCTTCCAGTTTTTTGTTGTTATATTTTATCATTAACTTGAGAATATGACATTAATCATTATGTGCTGACATTCCATCCTGTGCTGTGACATTTATGGGTTTATTGTAGCTGTGTATCTAAAGGTCTCTCATGGGAAAACGAAAGTTCATCTTATCGAACGCTCACATAAGCGAATATCCAGATACTCAAAACTGAAATTGTGGGGGGCTGTGCCCCCCCCACCCCCCTAAATATATATTCCAACTCTGAGATTGCACTACACTGAGGAAAGGACAAATATTCCCATCTTCACTGTACCGCGATCTTGCAATTGCGGTTTCAAATTCCGCAATATTCGCTCATGTGAGCGTTCGCTAAGATGAACTTTCATTCATCTAATATAGATCCGTGTCTCACACAGAATCCTGAAACTGAAACATAAACAGGTCCATAAGACACATTTCATTATCATTAGTATACAGCCATTATGACATCATACAACGTAAGTTACACAACATGATGTGATTTACTCATTACGTATGTCAGCATATAGTATCTGTCACTAAGCAGTACAAGTGGCATGTCAAAGGCAACAACAGATTACACAAATACATAGTAATTTATAAAGTCACCCTGTGAATCAGACACATAGCTCCATTTCTCTGCATCAATGATTAAGATGACAGGGATGTGGCATAGGTATCAGCACTTGCAGAGGATGTTGTGGGGGGGATGCAGGAGGCGTAGGCTGACCTAATAGGTTGAAAGCATATGTGTGAGTCATGAAGGGAAGCAGGTAAGATGGCCCATGGAAATGTGCTGTGCGTGTCTGTAGGTGACCTGATTGTGAAAGTGGTGTATGGGTGTGCGTTAACGCAGTCAAACAGAGTGCATACGTGTATGTATGTTGGACAGCTTTGAATCATGCATGGTAGAGCTGACAGTTTACCGTGTCTGTCCTTGAACACAGGAACTGGGTCTGCCAGGGGTCACACTGGCACCTCCATGCCCAAGGTCAGAAGCCCTGCTACTACCTGACAGTGACTGCTCTCTGCTGGGACTTTGGCCTCCATGGTAACTCCCAGGACCATGAGCCCATGGCCTGCCACAACTTGGTGTGGACAACACACTCCCCTCTGGAGCACTGGATGTACTGCCACTACGGGACCATGATTGAGCACGGCCACGTGGACTCTCAGCATAGGTTGTTGCTGATCTTCATCCACAAGTCTGACATTCATCTCCAAACAGATGCTCCATCACAGACAATGTGTGCTCCAGGATATATAGTTTGTGATTTGTCTGAGTCCAACATCTTTCCACTGCATCAGTAAACTGATCCAGGGTATCAGCAATGTGGTGGAGGCAGTCATGGATGTCAAAATGTGCTGCATCCATAAGCCTGAGTATTCGTCTGGAGTTCCTTTTGGAACATGCCTGTACCTCCATGATGGTCCGAAATATACACCGAGTGATCCATAATGAGACACCTGCAACAAGCAGTACAATAATATCTGCAATATTACACTCAACAGTACTACATTGCAGTATATGTTAAGCTGTAATCACTATTATCACTATTACATACGTGTTTAACCCCCAACTTCATCTAGTAGGACATGAGGTCATTATCTTCTAACAAGCTTCAGTAGTCACTTGTAAATAAAAGCTCCTTAAACAACAATTTCACCAGCAAAAATTAGGTATGCTAAGCTGTTAACTTTTGTGAAAACTCTGCACAATTGACACATATGGCAATCTGTAATGACCTGATAATACTGTCACATCTTCCAGTGTGGTCACACCTACAAGGTATAGGTATGTCTCTAAAGTGTGTACAGTCATAAAACATCTGTGGAGTTGTCAATCATGCCAACAGTACATCAATCCAGCCAGCAGGTCTGGGATGACATTTTAAGGAATACATTGCACTAAATCTACATCTGTACGAAAACAGTGTTGTGCTTACCATGAGCAGGACCATGGCATTGTCCAGTCCCTGACAGATGTGTGAGATGTTGAGGGAGAGGTAATGTAAACACCACTGCATGTTGCACTATAACACGGTAATACATCTATATAGCTCACATTTGCTGTAGCTACCATGTTAATTGTTATGTTGGTTAAAATCTGAGCATAAGATTCAAACTGCAGTTAACCTCCTCCTTCCCCAAAACAAACACCTGACACCCACTTAAAACTATGTACACACTGACAAACTGAATGCTACAGTATTCCAGTGCTGATCTAACTATGCCTACTTCAATGCTCCTCCCGCATGGAAACTGTGGCACCCACAACCATGATATTTGGTGTGATGGATGCCTAGGAGCTAGTGTATGTTCCTAGGTTTGCCAGGAATTCCTTAGTGGCTGAGAGGGGTTGTTCCACTGCAGGTCCTCCATCAGTGACACCATGATCCCTGGCCACATCTGCTGCTCTTCTGCATGTGGCATTTATCATGTGACTTTCATGGTGTTGAATCTGCTCATTTGTCCTACTCTGGTAACCAACAGCATTAACATTGGGGACCAGGTCAGCCCACAATGCTGCCTGCTGCTCTCTTTTTTGCCTCGTCCTGGACAGTAGGAGTTCATGATGCTGATGGAGGCCTTCCAGGATTATATAATTCTCAGTATCTGTAAAAGGGCCCTGGTGTCTTGCATACATTTTTCCAGAAAGACAACAAAATGGGAACACATATCTCGATCACATATGTGGGAGTACACTATGTAGAGATGCTGCAATAGGTTCATAGGTACATAGATTAGTACTGAGCTAACTGCCCTTGTGAGCCATTTTAAGCCTAGCCAATTATCCCTTGTGAGACTTAAACCCTGCACCTTATGTTTGTAAGGCAAACACCTTAACCATTAGGCCACCCTCCCAATCCCCAATAACAGAATGGTTGGCAATATCCACTGCTTGATCACACATCTCATATTCTACAGTGTGCAAGCATACTAAGGGTGTGGATGCAACTAAGATATTATCTATAGTCAGCTCTTTCTGTTTGTGCCATAACAGATACTGCTGTGTGAATACACACCCAACATAGGAGTCCATTGTAGTGTGGCCCCTAGGGATAGCCCCCCTGATAATATGTCAACAGTGACAAACAAATAGCAATGTGTTATTACAACCTCCATAAAGGGACATTCCCATAAGACCAGTGTGCCACATTGACAAACAACATTCCACTCTTGATGTACTATACTTCCTCTATAGGTATAAAAAATCTGGAGATCAATGACAGGTAATCATTACAGTTCTAAGAAAGGCTTATGCTGCAATCCCCATCCCTCCTAAGTATATTCACACATATGCATCATGTTGTGAACAAAAGGGTTACATAACTGATGGAGTGCAATACTCCTCTATATGTGCAGATATATAAAGGTTGTGATAATGCATTTACTGTGTGAATAAACTCTCATACACCATGGTTCACCTAGCTTACTGTTTGCCATTTTAACATGGTTGCAATTACCAGGTGATTGGCTCTTAACCATTCTGTTTTTCTGAAATGTTAATTGCAGCCAACACAGCTGATATAAACCATGGCATGTGTGATAATTACTGTGATTTATAGTGTGCAAGGCTAGATAGGTAGGGTTCTAATCTCACTCCAGGCCATTTTGTGTTTGTGCATGTATCCCCCGGAAAACAACTGAGAGTCCCTCATTGACTATTTGCAGTATAATCAGCCAATGACATGCAACCACTGAACAAGATAAAAGGCTTCCATGTGGGCTAGAACCCCTTTATCATATGTTGTGCTGGAAATTATTGAGGCAAAGATACATCATCAGATATAATGTGTCTGTAGCAGCTACAATTTACATACAGATTTGTGTGTCACAGGCTGAAGCTGAAGCTGATGCTGTATGCAATAGGCATAGGCACAGAGTATGAATACTTTGGAGGACAACAAGCTGTAAGAGTAAGTGTGGCAGCCTTGTTGTAGAGGCAGTGCCAGATTGAGGGTCCCCTTTCCACTGCAAATAAAGGCATGCGTTTAAGGTATGTTTGTTATCCAAGAGTAGTAGTACCACAATCAAAGGCAAAATGGTTGGTGTGCTCTAGAGAAAGGTAAAGGGATATATTAACCATTATGTCACACAGTTTGACAGGTGCCACTTCATGTGGGCTGCAGTGTCATATTTCTGGGCCACAATTTCAGTACACATTTCAAAATCCTGTGGGAATTCAGTCTAATGCATGACCTGACATCCTCTGCACTTTCTAGTGTTCTACTAAGAGTAGTTAAGAGTGGTCCTAACTGTAGGCCTTTGTGTTTTATTACATAGATGCAGACACTCCATCTGTACTGCTTTGGGTGGATATATAGGTGATAAGACATACACATGACAATATAAAATTTTGATGTACACTTACATGTATTTTCATGTATTTTCATTGGTATAGGCAGCTGTAGTTGAACCAAGGACCATGTGTACCAAAAAGTATTTATGGCAGCACATTTTGCAGACTGAGCTATAGCGCTACTGAGATTGCAAGTGCATTTTTACATGTTATAGATACAATTCCACAGTTATCAGCTGTTACACACTGCACTTACATGCATACCTCTCATCTGTACAGATTTTTACAGAATGTCCAGATTTTGCCCTCATATTTTATACCTGTTATTATTACATTGTAGTTTTCTGGCAAATTAGTGTTAAACAATAAAGATTGAAGCCAAAAAATAATGACAAACACTTGTGTTTCAGACTTCCATATACTTCAGAACACTCATGCTAAATCAATACCTGTTAGTCTATCATCCTTCTAAGTTTGTAAGAGCAGTATTGAAAAATATTCCATATTTTTGGGCATTTCTCCCAGTTTTATTTATGGATTTGTCCAGATTGTATGTCTTTAGAATGCTGTATTTCTCTGTTAGCGTCCCAGTTAATGTTTTTGCAAGTGCATTTTTACATGTTGTATGAATACTTGCAGGGTTACCTGCTATTACATACCTTACTTATGTTCATTGTTGTGTGTATGGTAGAGTACTAATTACAGTAATATTTTTCTGTATTTCTTTCAGCTGGTTTGCATGGTGCAGAGCTATGTGCAGCACTGCTTAAACATGCTTAATGATGAAAACATGAGCATTACTATGTTTTGATTTGAACACGTGTGTTAATTTGCAGCTGTTTGGCTTGGTGGGTTGAAAAATTTTTGAATGTGATAAATATTTTTACAAAAGCATACATCAATGTAGAGCTATTTAGCATAGCTAAGTTATACTGCTTTCCACGCAGAGTTGAACAAAAAATCATTAAAGAAAAGACAAATGGGGAGATAGGACAGTGGTGTAATGGGGTACAATCAGGGGGAAAAATATAGTGAAAAAAGGTAGAAATGTGCAGAACAAGTGTAATAAAGATCCATGGCTATCCATTTCTTCATTAGCAACAACTGTGCACTGTGACAGAATTGTTATCTGAATTTGGGCTGTCACCCCCAGAGAGGGGTGACAACAGCCTAACTGTGTTGTCAAGCCAATTGGATCAAATTAAGTGTGTCCAGTAGACACATGTACAAAATGGAGAGATATGTATGGGGCAATATTTTGGGGGGGACAGGGTCCCATTTTTTTAAGGTGAGAGTGGAATGTTGGGGAGGGGACATCGGTACGTGTGGCAGAGGTAGGTTGGGAAGGTGAGGAAGCATTTGCAGACAGACAAGACAGACAACACAGCAGACAGGTTGGTGTGTGAACAAGAGGGGCGTGAACCTTTTGAATGTGGAGGGTGTTGTGGAATAGCAATCCCAGAAGCATTCACATGGTAGAGCAGTGTGACTCAAGTCCTCACCCATGGGACTGTTAGCACTGCTTCTTCACTGCCCCTGTGGTGGCAGTGGTGGAAGCTGGCATGTGGAGCAATGCTGCCTCAACAGGATGATAAGTATGTCCTCCATTCAGCACAGGAGTCCACTGAAAGTTTGTACAACCACCCTGCACACCATACCTGGCAATGCTTGATGGGTGATAAAATCACCCCTCCACCTCCAGTCTCAGAGGGGGGCCCAGCATCAGCCTGTGGGCTGGAACTACTTGATGCTGCAGGTAGTGAAGGGGCAGCAGAGGGGATACCACCAGGCTTCAGCCCAGATGTGCTGGGCTCTGGTGCCATAGATGGTAGAGGCAAGGAAGGTGGATCGCATGGAACCAGCCTACCTTGTTGCACTGTAGTAAATTAGATATAAACATAAGGAAGATAAGTAATAACCAAACCAATGTTAGTATTACCATAATGGAAGATAATATTGATTAATCCAATTACATATTAAGGAACATTATGAGGAACACAACAATAAATAACATAATGGTAAGTATGCTAACAGCAAACCAGTATGACACAACCCATAATGACAATGTAACAGTTAGTTTAAAAGAACATATTAATAACAAACCATAATAACAAAGACAGCAATAAATGAATAATACTAAATTAGAGAAGATAAGAGGTGGGGAGAGAGAGAAAAACATACCATTACTGACTTTGCAGTTGATATTACTACACAGACTACAAATACATACTTCTACAGGTGTGCAGTGTCACTTATGTGTACAGTGACACCAATTATTTTGCAGATGATGTTGCATGTACATAGTTCTCAACCTGTTAGCATGAGACAGTGTGGGAAAAGCAGTGTAGGGAACTGTGTTAAATAGTGTGCTCATACATTACTACTAAGGTGTTCTGTAAATGGATTTGTCAATAAATTGCATTCCAAGTAATGGCATTTATCTGCAAATCAATGACCAGACATATGGGGCATCAGTCATTACATTCCAAAAAAATATGACAGCTAAGTGACATGTTCATGTACACAGTCAGTGATTTTTTATTGGCTGTCATGGGATTAAAACCCACAAGCTTTGACTCCAGGAAACGTGCACTAAATTTAACAATTGACAGCTCTCAGTTTATGAAAGACATGGTAATGCATACAGGAACAGTTCACACTTATTGGAAAAGAGTATTTATCAAGACACAATCCTGCTTTACACTTTATTGATACTGCTCCTGAAAGTTGAGCACTTATGCACATGGATATCTGCCCAGAACTTGAGGTACCTTACCCATATACCTTGTTCCTGGAGTGGGAGGGATAAACAGCATTATTATACTAGTAATTGCTATAACAGAGACTTGAAGCTTACTGTGGGTATTGCACTGCATTTATCAGACAATATTTTCTGCAGTCTTTATTCATTTCCTTTGTACAGTTGACTGGTGTCAGATTGGAACACACATGCAGTGAATACAGCCGTAATGCAGTTATTTGAACAGATTGCTTCTCAATGCACAATGCTGCTTTACACTTTTATTGGTAATGTACATTAGAATCTAGCATTTGTACACATGCATATCTGGCCATAATGTCAGCTTCCTTACCCATACACCTTCGTCTTTGAGTGGATGGGATGTACAGCATTATATGACACAAACTGGCCAGAACACAGACTTGAAACCTACAGTAGGTATTGCACTACATTTATCAGACAGTTTTTTTCAGCAGTTTTTATTCATTTCTTTTGTGCAGATAACTGGTATTAGATTAGAACACACATGCAGTGACTACAAGACTAGTGAATACTTTCTTATTTTGAATCGGTACATATTACATCACCATCACCCTTTATAATCTATTTATTATTGTTACTTCAAGTCTGGTATGTACAGCACAGATAGCTGTGTCAGACCTCTAACTAATAACCCATTTAACCTCATCATTACCTGTGTCCAATCTACAATATATTTCACACAATGAGCACAGCAAAACAGTGACTGTTAATCTCGGTAGATCACAACCTCATCTGATGTTTGTAAGCTCTACTACACAATAATGCATGGTTACCTGACTTAACTTGGTTTACCATTTCAGGTAGACATTGACACATTACTAAGCATATTACAGTTCCCAAGTATGATATACCTGACTGTTAGGACTGCAAACTCTTTAAATACTTTTTAATCTTGGCAGTACATTATACATCAGGTTATTGCTTTGCTTTTTTCTTATTCATCGCACTGATGCCTCATCCTGGCCAGATGCCCTGCATGAGACTGGACATTGCAAGTTCTCTCTTATGCAGCTGTTGTAAGAGAAAGAAAGCATCATGTATGCCAGTTCTGCACATATTCAGCTTGTATACTTATAAATCACTGGAAAACATACTTGCATATCTGTGGGGTGTGCCCAGCCCATGCTTCTTGGACCCAAGTGTCCAAAGTTCCCCACTTCCTTCACTTCGGGTCATCATATTGGTGATGACACTGCTCACCAGAGTGCACAATGGTATTCTGCACACTGCTCACCAGTGTGCAGAATCACAGTAGCACTGGTAAGGTCTTTAGCCTACCAATCCTAGGCCTTAGATTCTGAGCCCTGGCAATTCCCCTACAGCAGCTGGGGTTCACAGTTGCGGACCCGGGGTCCAAAAACAGTCTGGACTACTGCACGTACCATCTTTGCACTTGAAAGCATGCTCCCTCACCAACACCACCGGGCATATCAGCAGCTACTGGCCTTTTTATGGGATGCATTATGAACCTTACATGTCATACTGCAACTTTCAAAAAAAGCTGCTCATCACTTAGCTTCACGCAAACTCGCACAAAACATTTAAGTGAATATAAGCCAAGCTGAGCAGTGTGCAAATGAGGTGGACAATTAGCCATGTTTCAGTGGAGCTGAACACCATGCAAACTCACAGAAACAGTTTATGTGAGACTAAGTACAGTGCAGCTTTGCTAAATATAACTATCTTTAATTTACATTACAGTGATGTTTTAGTCAGCTGACTCAGTCTCAAAACAAAAACTTTAAAGCATATCACTACTCGAACCCAAGCTCTATTACACTATACTTCATTACTCAACATGCCTAGCCACTTGGATAGTGAGGGGAAGTAATATATCTTCACATCAATTATCAGAATGACTACAATCTTCTCACTATTGATGTCAGAGACCTCTACACAGTAATCCCCCAAGATCTAGGTGTTAAGTGGGTTACTGATTTGTTTTTTTTTGTTTTTTTGATAAGTAAGGGTGTAGAACAAAGTGAAATATACCTTATAGGGACCCTATTAAATATCGTATTAAAGAACAACTTTATACTCGTTAACATAAATTATTCCGATAAAGAAGTGGAGTAGCAATAGGGTCCTCATGTGGTTTTGCCAACATTGTGATGGCACAGTGGGAAAAGCAGTTCAGAAAGGCAATAAAAAATCTGCTAGTAAATTTGTTGAGTATATCAACAGTACTACTGATTTCCTACAATTTACATACCAATTTGAGGAAAACGCTCTCACCTTTTTAGATGTTCAGCTTACCAGAGACAGAGCTAACAACAGGTATGTAGCTAAAATATACAGGAAAGCTATATACTCCAATGCCTTTTTACATTTTAACAGCTACCACCCGTACCATCAGAAGTGAGCAGTTGTAAAGCGGCAATTGGTAAGAGCAGCATGTATGACCACATTAGAATTGGAATGTATTGGGGAATGTAATAAACTTAGAGCAATGTTCTTCAAATGTGTTTATCCTCCTGACCTCTTAGACAACTTGTAATGGAAGTACAAACAAAAAGAGAAAGGGGTTATTTCATTCCTATCCTAAATAATAGGCAACATTTGGATGTTAGCAATATTGTTGATACTCATAACACTACAAGAACTATTAATGCTATCCAACATAATTTTTCAACTAGTTTAATCACCACTTTTTCTGTAGATGATCCTGTAATCAGAGAAATCTTAATGAAAAACTGGGCGGTGTTAAAAGAAGACCCCAGTGCTAGGACAAAAGTTGGGGACACACCTAAGGTAATATCTAGAAGAGGTCAAACTATTAAAACATTATTAGAACAACCATTTTCACCAACTGTTCCTAGCCCTGGTATGAGGAAATGTGGCATGTGTACGCAATGTAAATTTATTTTGGATATGCAAACAGTCACTATACGTGATACTATTTATAAAATAAGAGACAAATTTGCATGCTTATACAATCAACTGAAAATATCCACAAACCAGGTAACCAAAGGGAAGAAGAAAAGCAAAGTCCTTTGTAGAAAACATTCCTTTATTGAATAAAACCACAGTAGTTAAGTGCTTTCATCCCTCTCATAGGGACTTCAGAAAAATACCATCAAGATTTCCCAGCATTCATATACATCTAACAATAAACCAATTAATACCTGTTAATTGCTTTATTTAAAATTTATATTAACAATTAAAAGAAACATACCATTGTACTCATACTATACACACACACACACACACACACACACACACATATATATATATATATATATATATATATATATATATATATATATATATATATATATATATACTACACAATAATGTTATTGAACTGTGTAACCTTGTTGAATAATAATATTAACCCAAAATATGATTAATTTTTAAAAAACAATTCAAATTCACCATTTCATTTATACCTGGAATCCTAGTGGCATCCAGAGTCAGTTGCCATTTTAATTCACAAACATCTAAAAACTCATTTAGTGTCCTCCCTTGTTGATCCACTTTAATTTGTTGTATTATTAAAAACTTAAAGGAATGGCCTACATTTTCCATAAGATGCCTACTCAAAGCATTTGTATTCTTACCATGCCTTATGTCTAATAGATGCTCATAAATCCTGTTCCTAAACCATCTACAAGTTTTTCCTATGTAGAATGCTGGACACAGGGAACATTTTACAGTATAAACTACATTCTTGGTTTGTCAAGTATAATGACCTCTTATGAATATTTTCTTACCATTTACTTTAAAAATATCTCCCATAATAAATATATGGGAGTACTGGGAACACATCCCACATTTCAAGTTCCCAGCCTTTTTAACCACACCACAGTTACTTAACCTGCTCCCTTGTTCCAAAATGTCCTTGAAACATCTGTCTCTCTTGAAAACAAACTTTATTTTTTTGTATAAAATATTTTGACATATTTTTGTCTACTGACAATAATTCCCAGTTTTTTTCAGTTGACATACCCTGTGGGCATCCTTGTTATAGGTAGTAATAAAACTCAAATGTGCATACACATTATTCTTTGTATCAGGCTTCTTTACTTCTGCCATAGCTGCTGTATCTAAGGAATTTAATATACGTAAATAAAAGCCATTTTTCCATTTATTAATAACCTCTTCCCTGATAGCAATTAACATTTCCGTTGGATAATTTGTTTTCTTAAACATATCTAATATGAAATTCACCTCTTCCATAAATTCATTATCCAGGGAAGTCATTTTTGCAGCATGGACTAGCTGCCCTTTTACTATAGATTTCTTTTGAACATCAGGGTGCCAACTATTAAACTCCAAATATGAATTTCAAAAAGTGGGTTTTCTGTATATTCTTGAAACCAAAGTTTTTTTCTCTTTGTTTATTTTTAATTCTACATCCAAATACATTATTTGTGTTTGACTATATTCATGGGTGAATTTAAAACAACTCAAGGTGTCATTAATGTAATCCAAAAACTGCATTGGAGAGTCTCTTGTCCCAATACAAATCAAAAACATATCATCCAAAAATCGAGTGCAATTTTTGATGTAACTTATGTACCCAGATTTAAAAATAAAGCGGCCTTCCCAGTATGACATAACATAATATGTAAATATGGGGACACAAGCAACCCCCATAGCCACACCGGTGCTCTGACAAAAATACTGTTCCTCAAACCTGATGAAATTGTGTTTCAGTACCATCTCCATTAGGGTCACAAATACATTAATTTCATCTTGATCATATGTGTCTGTTATTTGGAATTGGGTTTCAAACCATGCTAAGCCCTCTTCATGTGGTATTACCGAAAATAGGTTGCAAACATCTATAGTCACCAAAAACATATTTTCCATATATTGAAATGTATTTAAATTCACCAGGAACTGCCAATAATCTTTGCATATGTGTTTAAAGTGTTGCAAACCTCTCTTTAAATGAAAATCCAAAAATTTACCTATAAAACAAGTTTTGCTTCTTTTTGCATCTACAATAAGTCTAAACTTTGGATTTTCTCACCCTTTATGAATTTTTGGCAGACCAAAGATGTTTGCTACTACTGGATGTTCATTTCTCATAAAATTGTAAGCATCTATATCTATTTGTCCTTACAATAACATGTCTTCTAATGCCAGATCCAACTTTTTATACAAAATATTATCTCATTCAAAGATATTTCATGGTAGGTGTCATCCATCAAAAGGGCTGACATACAATTTAAATAATCACTTTTGTCTTTCACCACCACTCTACTGCCTTTATCTGGCTTCATTATACATATTTTTTGGGTTCCTATTAGAACACTGAATGCTTGAAATGTTGAATGTCATATGGTTGACACAATATGATCAACATTTCAAGAGTTTGAAGGTTAAACGTAACGGCGCCGTATGCTGCAGAATGGTAGAATTTCCCTTTTCTGCACTGAAGTGCGGTCTCGGAGTTGGTATATTTAAGTAGGGGGGTGTGAGGGGTGCAGGGGTGCTTTCCCCCCTGCTCACACTGTTAAGGTAAGTTTGACATTTTTTTTTTATTGTATATTCGATCTTTCAAACTTCGACCATATGTTGTCGAACATATGGCATTCAAAGTTTTGAAAGTTTGAATATATAATATAGAACCATATTTTTCTATCTCTCGAAATGTCAAACAGTAGCGTTTTTTTCATTTTCGGTTAAATTATCACCATGAATTTCACAAGGCCATTTATACACTTCCCTTATGTCCAATTCACACACTTAAAAAAAAAAAAACAAGCAAATTACACATAGGTGGGTTAAAAGTACTTGGTTTACATAATCTTGTGTTCATTTGGTTATTATTACAGTTATTATCTCGAAACTATGCTTTTAAACTCAACTTCCTTGTGAAAAGTTTCAGGTCTATTAGGGTATAGGGCAACCCTACCCCTCCTACTCAGAACATAAGCAAAGCCCTTTGCTAACAAATTTGTATGGGTGGTCTGAATATCTTTATACGAGTAATTATAAATCTTAAAATCCCCTGTTGCATTGACAATAATTTTTGGCAAGTTTTCCATTTTGTCTGTGCCATGCGGCATGCCTCCCATAAACACACATTCATTGTTAATTTCAATATTTTGTTCATTATTTTGCAGCATATCATTAAGAGAAAAACTTTTATCCATTGTATAAAAATCTAAAATCCCACTAGCATCTAACATTAAATATCCAGGACAGTTTGCTTCAACTTCCCGGTGATTGCTGTCAGTATCTAAGTTATATAAAAACTTAATTTATTTCACAAACATGTAATTTCTACTCACATTCTTTGATACACCCATGTCAACATCCATATCAATGCAATGAATGTTATTTTCACTTGAATGCATATCAACAATCTCTCCAAAAACTGTTACAGACTGTGTAGGTTCCTTACTTTCAATTAAAAAACTGTTTAAATATGAGTCCGATGCATTTGTACCAAAACAGTCACCAACAGATGATTTATTACTTTCATTCCCATTTATGAGGTTAATGGCAGCATCCATCATCTCTTCCGCTGACAGGGAGCATGATACGAGTTTTTGGTCTTGCTCTCTGTACTGTATAATCCCTGTTGATGTAGTGTTTCCCATAATTGTAAGTCTGATTTTTTTAAACGAGGCCCCCTGTTCTTCAGCCTCTCCGAGCGCCTTGTTCCTTGGTCTAAAGGGGCATTTCCCCTTTCAGTACTTGATGATGTTGGTGTTGACCTCATCTCGTCATCTCTAATTTTGTTCTGATTGGAAGGGACGTCTGTGTTGCTATGACAATTTACAAATACTGGATATGCCCTCCCTTTTGCATATTCAATAGTGTCTCTTTTTCTTTTATTAATTTTACGAGTGAAAAAGTTATTACACACATTTTCTATGTGCATGAATGAATTATCATAATTCGTTCTGTACTGTCCGAACAATAAGTCCGACTGAATCATTGCATTTTGGAGGTCCAATTCCACAGTCATAGCTTCCAGTTTTTTGTTGTTATATTTTATCATTAACTTGATAATATGACATTAATCATTATGTGCAGACATTCTATCCTGTGCTGTGACATTTATGGGTTCATTGTAGCTGTGTATCTATAGGTGTCTCATGGGAAAACGAAAGTACATCTTAGCGAACGCTCACATGAGCGAATATCCAGATACTCGAAACTGAAATTGTGGGGGACTGTGCCCCCCCCACATACCCCCAAAATATATATTCCAGCTCCAAGATCGCACTACAGTGAGGAAAGGAGAAATATTCCCATCTTCACTGTACCGTGATCTCGCAATTGCGGTTTTGTATTTCGCAATATTCGCTCATATGAGTGTTCACTAAGATGAACTTTCATTCATCTAATATAGACCCGTGTCTCACACAGAATCCTGAAACTGAAACATAAACTGGTCCATAAGACACATTTCATTATCGTTAGTATACAGCCATTATGAACTCATACAATGTAAGGTACACAACATGATGTGATTTACTCATTACGTATGTCAGCATATAGTATCTGTCACTAAGCAGTACAAGTGGCATGTCAAAGGCAACAATAGATTACACAAATACATAGTAATTTATATAGTCACCCTGTGCATCAGACACATAGCTCCATTTCGCTGCATCGATGATGAAGATAACAGGGATGTGGCATAGGTATCAGCACTTGCACAGGATGTTGTGGGGGGATGCAGGAGGCCTAGGCTGACCTAATAGGTTGAAAGCATATGTGTGAGTCAGGAAGGGAAGCAGGTAAGATGGGCCATGGAAATGTGCTGTGTGTGTCTGTAGGTGACCTGATTGTGAAAGTGGTGTATGAGTGTGTGGGTTAACACAGTCAAACAGAGTGCATGCGTGTATGTATGTTGGACAGCTTTGAACCATGCATGGTAGAGCTGACAGTTTACCATCTCTGTCCTTGAACACAGGAACTAGGTCTACAAGGAGTCACACTGGAACCTCCATGCCCAAGGTCAGAAGCCCTGCTACTACCTGACAGTGACTGCTTTCTGCTGGGACTTTGTCCTCCATGGTAACTCCCAGGACCATGAGCCCATGGCCTGCCACATCTTGGTGTGGACAGCACACTCCCCTCTGGACCACTGGATGTACTGCCACTACAGGACCGTGATTGAGCACGGCCACGTGGACTTTCAGCATAAGTAGTTGCTGATCTTCATCCAAGAGTCTGACATTCAACTCCAGCCAGATGCTCCATCACAGAAAATGTATGCTCCAAGATAGATAGTTTGTGATTTGTCTGAGTCCAACATCTTTCCACTGCATCAGTAAACTGATCCAGGGTATCAGCAATGTGGTGGAGGCAGTCATGGATGTCAAAATGTGCTGCATCTATAAGCCTGAGCATTCATCTGGAGTTCCTTTTGGAACATGCCTGTACCTCCATGATGATCCAAAACATACACCGAGTGATCCGTGCTGACACACCTGCAACAAGTGGTGGAAGGACAGCAGGCCTCCTATGAGCACTCCTATAAATTTCCCTGTGTGGAACCTCACCAGCTCTTTGGCTATCGCCCGTATCAACACTCACTGGAGCCATAGTTGCCACACTTTCCTGTTCAATGACCCCATCCTTTCACTTTCCTATATCTGTGGCCTCCAGGGACTGGGTATGTGTGGGCATACTGACTGTGAATGGTGATAATGAGGGCAGATGAGGGATGTAAACCTCAGGAAAAGATTCAGCCCTTGCAACCCCCACCTGTGCCTCACTTTGGCCACCATCATCAGAGTCAGAGGAGACACTGACATCAGGTTGTGAAGGGGGCAGAGACCAACCACCCTGGTCACCTGTGATAAAAAAGGGTAAAGCAGTACATTAATATCTGCAATATTACACTCAACTGTACTATGTTGCAGTATATGTTAAGCTGTAATCACTATTATCACTATCACATACGTGTTTAACCCCCAACTTCATCTAGTAGAACATGAGGTCATTATTTTCCAACAAGCTTCAGTAGTCACTTGTAAATAAAAGCTCCTTAAACAATAATTTCATCAGCAAAAATGAGGTATGCTAAGCTGTTAACTTTTGTGAAAACTCTGCACAACTGACACATATGGCAATCTGTAATGTCTTGACAATACTGTCACATCTTCCAGTGTAGTCGCACCTACAAGGTATAGGTATGTCTCTAAAGTGTGTACAGTCATAAAACATCTGTGCAGTTGGCAATCATGCCAACAGTACATCAATCCAGCCAGCAGGTCTGGGATGACATTTTAGGGAATACATTGCACTAAATCTACATCTGTAAGCAAACAGTGTTGTGCTTACCATAAGGAGGACCATGGCCTTGTCCAGTCCCTGACAGATGTGTGAGAAGTTGAGGGAGAGGTAATGTAAACACCACTGTATGTTGCACTATAACACAGTAATACATCTATATAGCTCACATTTGCAGTCGCTACCATGTTGTTATGTTGGTTAAAATCTGAGCATAAGATTCAAACTGCAGTTAAACTCCTCCTCCCCCAAAACAAACACCTGACACCCACTTGAAACTATGTACACACTGACAAACTGAATGCTACAGTATTCCAATGCTGACCTAACTATTTCTACTTCAATGTTTCACTCGCATGGAAACTGTGTCACCCACATCCATGATATTTGGTGTGATGGATGGCTAGGAACTAGTGTATGTTCCTAGGTTTGCCAGGAATTCCTTAGTGGCTGAGGGTGGTCATTCCACTGCAGGTCCTCTACAAGTGACACCATGATCCCTGGCCACATCTGCTGCTCTTCTGCATGTGGCACTTATCATGTGAGTTTCATGGTGTTGAATCTGCTCATATGTCCTACTCTAGTAACCAACAGCATTAACATTGGGGACCAGGTCAGCCCACAGTGCTGCCTGCTGCTCCCTATTTTGCCTCGCCCTGGACAGTAGGAGTTCATGATGTTGATGGAAGCCTTCCAGGATTATACAATTCTCAGTATCCATTAACGGGCCCTGGTGTCTTGCATACATTTTTCCAGAAAGACAACAAAATGGGAACACATGTCTGGATCGCATATGTGGGAGTACACTATGTAGAGATGCAGCAATAGGTTCATAGGTACATAGATTAGTAGTAAGCTAATTGCCCTTGTGAGCCATTTTAAGCCTAGCCAATTACCCCTTGTGAAACTCAGACCCTGCACCTTATGTTTGTAAGGCAAACACCTTAACTATTAGGCCACCCCCCCAATCCCGAATAACAGAATGGTTGGCAGTATCCACTGCTTGATTACACATCTCATATTCTACAGTGTGCAAGCATACTAAGGGTGTGGATGAAACTAAGATATTATCTATAGTCAGCTTTTTCTGTTTGTGCCATAACATATACTGCTGTATGAACACACACCTAACATAGGAGTCCATTGTAGTGTGGCCCCTAGGGGTAGCCCCCCTGATAATATGTCAACAGTGCCAAACAAATAGCAATGTGTTATTGCAACCACCATAAAGGGACATTCCCACAAGACCAGTGTGCCACATTGACAAACAACATTCCACTCTTGATGTACTGTACTTCCGCTATAGGTATAAAACATTTGGAGATCAATGACAGGTAATCATTACAGTTCTAAGAAATGCTTATGCTGCAATCTCCATCCCTCCTAAGTATATTCACACATATACATCATGTTGTGAACAAAAGGGTTACATAACTGATGGAGTGCAATACTCCTCTATACGTGCAGATATATAAAGGTTGTGATAGCGTATTTACTGTATGAATAAACTCTCATGCACAATGGTTCACCTAGCTAACTGTTTGCCATTTTAACATGGTTGTCATTACCAGGTGATTGGCTCTTAACCAATCTGTGCTTCTGAAATGCTATTTGCAGCCAACACAGCTGATATAAACCATGGCATGTGCGATAAGTACTGTGATTTATAGTGTGCAAGACTAGATAGGTAGGGTTCTAATCCCACTCCAGGCCATTTTGTGTTTGCGCATGTATCCCCCTGGAAAACAACTGAGAGTCCCTCATTGACTATTTGCAGTATAATCAGCCAATGACATGCAACCACTGAACAAGATAAAAGGCTTCAATGTAGGCTAGAACCCCTTTATCATATGTTGTGCTGGAAATTATTGGGGCAAAAATACATCATCAGAGATAGTGTGTCTGTAGTAGCTAAAATTTACATACAGATTTGTGTGCCACTGGCTGAAGCTGATGCTGTAGGCAATAGGCATAGGCACATAGTATGAACACTTTGGAGGACAACAAGCTGTAAGACTAAGTGTGGCAGCCTTGTTGCAGAGGCAGTGCCAGACTGAGGGTCCTCTTTCCACTGCAAATAAAGGCATGTGTTTAAGGTATGTTTGTTAGCCAACAGTAGCAGTATGGCAATCAAAGGCAAAATGGTTGGTGTGCTCTAGAGAAAGGTAAAGGGATATATTAACCATTATGTCACACAGTTGGACAGGTGCCACGTCATGTGGGCTGCAGTGTCATATTTCTGGGCCACAATTTCAGTACACATTTCAAAATCCTGTGGGAATTCAGTATAATGCATGACCTGACATCCTCTGCACTTTCTAGTGTTCTACTAAGAGTAGTTAAGAGTGGTCCTAACTGTAGGCCTTTGTGTTTTATTACGTAGATGCAGACACTCCATCTGTACTGCTTTGGGTGGATATATAGGTGATAAGACATACACATGACAATATAAAATTTTGATGTCCACCTACATGTATTTGTATGTATTTTCATTGGTATAGTCAACTGTAGTTGAACCAAGGACCATGTGTATAAAAAAGTATTAATGGCAGCACATTTTGCAGACTGAGCTGATACAATTCCACAGTTATCAGCTGTTACACACTGCACTTACATGCATTCCTCTCATCTGTACAGATTTTTACAGAATGTCTAGATTTTGCCCTCATATTTTATATCTGTTATTATTACATTGTAGTTTTCTGGCAAATTAGTGTTAAACAATAAAGATTGAAGCCAAAAAATAATGACAGAAACTTGAGTTTCAGACTTCCATATACTTCAGAACATTCATGCTAAATCAATACCTGTTAGTCTATCATCCTTCTAAGTTTGTAAGAGCAGTATTGAAAAGTATTCCATATTTTTGGGCCTTTGTCCCAGTTTTATTTATGGATTTGTCCAGATTGCATGTCTTTATAATGCTGTATTTCTCTGTTAGTGTCCCAGTTAATGTTTCGCAAGTGCATTTTTACATGTTGTATGTATACTTGCAGGGCTACCTGCTATTACATACCTTACTTATGTTCATTGTTGTGTGTATGGTAGACTACTAATTACAGTAATATTTTTCTTTATTTCTTTCAGTGGGTTTGCATGGTGCAAAGCTATGTGCAGCACTGCTTAAACATGCTTAATGATTAAAACATGAGCATTACTATGTTTTGATTTGAACACATGTGTTAATTTGCAGCTGTTTGGCTTGGTGGGTTGAAAAATTTTTGAATGTGATAAATATTTTTACAAAAGCACACATCAATGTAAAGCTATTTAGCATAGTTAGGTTATGTGGCTTTCCACACAGAGTTAAACAAAACATCACTAAACAAAAGACAAATGGGGAAATATGACAGTGGTGAAAAGGGGTACAATCAGGGGGAAAAACATAGTGGAAAAACAGGTAGAGATGTGCAGAACAGGTGTAGGAAAGATCCATAGCTATCCATTTCTTCATTAGCAACAACTGTGCACTGTGACAGATTTTTTATCTGAATTTGGGCTGTCACCCCCAGAGAGGGGTGACAGCAGCCTAACTGTGTTGTCAAGCCAATTGGATCAAATTAAGTGCATCCAGTGGACACATGCACAGAATGGAGAGCTATGTATGGGGCAATATCTTTTGTGGGGACAGGTGCCCATTTTTTTAAGGTGAGAGTGGAATGTTGGGGAGGGGACATCGGTATGTGTGGCAGAGGTAAGTTGGGAAGGTGAGGAAGCATTTGCAGACAGACAAGACAGACAAGACAGCAGACAGGGTGGTGTGTGAACAAGAGGGGGGGTGAACATTTTGAACGGGGAGGGTGTTGTGGAATAGTAATCCCAGGAGCATTCACATTGTAGACCAGTGTAACTCAAGTCCTCACCCATGCGACCGTTAGCACTACTTCTTCACTGCCCCTGTGGTGGCAGTGGTGGAAGCTGGCATGTGGAGCAAGGCTGCCTCACCAGGATGACAAGTAAGTCCTCCATTCGGCACAGGAGTCCACTGAAAGTTTGTACAACCACCCTGCACACCATACCTGGCAATGCTTGATGGGTGATAAAATCATCCCTCCACCTCCAGTCTCAGAGGGGGACCCAGAGTCAGCATGTGGGGTGGAACTACTTGATGCAGCAGAGGGGATACCACCTGGCTTTGGCCCAGATGTGCTGGGCTCTGGTGCCATAGACGGTAAAGGCAAGGTAGGTGGATCGCGTGAAACCAGCCTACCTTATTGCACTGTAGTAAATTAGATATAAACATAAGGAAGATAAGTAATAGCCAAACCAATGTTAGTATTACCATAATGGAAGATAATATTGATTAATCCAATTACATATTAAGGAACATTATGAGGAACACAACAATAAATAACATAATGGTAAGTATGCTAACAGCAAACCAGTATGACACAACCCATAACGACAATGTAACAGTTAGTTTAAAAGAACATATTAATAACAAACCATAATAACAAAGACAGTACTAAATTAATGATACTAAATTAGATAAGATAAGAGGTGGGGAGAGAGAGAAAAACATACCATTACTGACTTCGCAGTTGATATTACTACACAGACTACAAATACATACTTCTACAGGTGTGCAGTGTCACTTGTGTGTACAGTGACACCATTTATTTTGCAGATGATGTTACATGTACATAGCTCTCAACCTGTTAGCATGAGACAGTGTGGGGAAAACAGTGTAGGGAACTGTGTTAAATAGTGTGCTCATACATTACTACCAAGGTGTTCTGTAAATGGATTTGCCAATAAATTGCATTCCAAATAATGGCATTTATCTGCTAATCAATGACCAGACATATGGGGCATCAGACCTCTAACTAATAACCCATTTAACCTCATCATTACCTGTGTCGAATCTACAGTATATTTTGCACAATGAGCACAGCAGAACAGCGACTGTTAATCTCGGTAGATCACAACCTCTTCTGATGTTTGTAAGCCCTACTACACAATAATGCATGGTTACTTGACTTAACTTGGTTTACCATTTCAGGTAGACATTGACACATTACTAAACATATTACAGTTCCCAAGTATGATATACCTGACTGTTAGGACTGCAAACTCTGTAAATACTTTTTAATCTTGGCAGTACATTATACATTAGGTTATTGTTTTGCTTTTTTCTTATTCATCACGCTCATGCCTCATCCTGGCCAGATGCCCTGCATGAGACTGGACATTGCAAGTTCTCTCTTATGCAGCTGTTGTAAGAGAAAGAAAGCATCATGTATGCCAGTTCTGCACATATTCAGCTTGTATACTTATAAATCACTGGAAAACATACTTGCATATCTGTGGGGTGTGCCCAGCCCATGCTTCTTGGACCCATTTGTCCAAAGTTTCACACTTCCTTCACTTCAGGTCATCATAGTGGTGATGACACTGCTCACCAGTGTGCACACTGGTATTCTGCACACTGCTCACCATTGTGCAGAATACCAGTAGCACTGGTAAGGTCTCTAGCCAACCAATCCTAGGCCTCAGACTTAGATTCTGAGCCCTGGTAATTCCCCTGCTGCAGCTGGGATTCACAGTTGCGGACCCGGGGTCCAACAAAAAGTCTGGACTACTGCACGTACCATCTTTACACTTGAAAGCATGCTCTGTCACCAACACCACCAGGCATATCAGCAGCCAAGTGGCAACTCCAAAGAATGGTGTGAAATTGCCACCTATTGGCCTTTTTATGGGATGCATTATGAACCTTACATGTCATATTGCAACTTTCAAAAAAGCTGCTCATCACTTAGCTTCATGCAAACTCACACAAAACATTTAAGTTAATAAAAGCCAAGCTGAGCAGTGTGCAAATGAGGTGGACAATTAAGCATGTTTCAGTGGAGCTGAACACCATGCAAACTCACAGAAACAGTTAATGTGAGACTAAGTACAGCACAGCTTTGCTAAATATAACTATCTTTAATTTACATTACATTGATGTTTCAGTCAGGTGACTCAGTCTCAAAACAAAAACTATAAAGCATATCACTACTCGAACCTGAGCTCTATTACACTATACTTCATCACTCAACATGCCTAGCCACTTAGATAGTGAAGGGAAGTAATATATCTTCACATGTACTACTATGAGCTCTGTTAGCGGGGTGGAGTGAAGCTGGACAGGGGTGGGCGTTGCTAAGCAATGAACAAAAAACAAATTTCATACATCCAGTTTCTATTTTTAGGCATATAACAGATGTTAGGTGCATACATATAAGTACACCTCACCATAGCTAAGCATCACACTGCACAAACATAATTTAAACTTAAATAAAAAATTTAAATAAAAACAAGTTGCTGTCATGTGCTTATTACCTCTCCAGTCCATTTTCTGGACAGTTCACAAGTAAGGGACAGCCTCTACACTGCTACTTGCATGGATTCAATATCCATGTACCTCTGATCTCCCTCAGCAGCACACCTTAATTAATATGTATGGCATACTGCTGGGGAGGAACCATGGCCTTCTACACCGATAAAGTATGTGTAGGCTCTACACAGTGTCTACACAGATTTTATTGAATCCTGGGGACAGTTTCATTTATGTCTGGTAAAATGTGAGCTTTAAGCTTCAAAATCCATTTAAATTCCTCCATTTCAGTATGTTGTACTAAATCACCACCACATATGGAATCATTCAGTTTACATAAAATCATAAATTTAAAATATTTTGTGACATCAGTGTTTTTAATATGTTTATAAAGTGCATTGGTACTTATTTTTCTGTTAATCTCAGATAAGTGACTACTTACATGATCCTTAAATCTTATGCAGTGCATGATTGGCATGTGGCTAAATATACAACATTTCTAGTATCACAATTCCTATAGGCATAGGCATGCATATTAAATATTTTTCCAGTGACAGGATGAACCAAATTATTTCCAATGTTGATGTTAATACAATACACACATGTATTATATGTATATATATGTGTTCCTACTTTATTGGTTTTAAAAAAATATGTTACTTTCAGTTTGTTCTTTATAACATAACTTATTTGTTAGGTTGTTACATCTTTTATAACCAAAAAATTGGTCTGTCATCTTTACATTACCTTATTTCTGGAATGGCCAATATTTATAAATTCTGATTATATGTAAGCATACATCTTTTTAACTTTTTTAGGTAGTCACATATTTTACAGTATTTTCTGTATTATTGTTAAGAGAGAGAATATGTTTCGTGTGAGTTTTTCGTCCTTCGATGACTTTGTTCTTAATCCTAGAAACATCATTCCTATTATAGCCTCTATGGATGATGTTTTCTGCTGTTGTTTTAACTGAGATGTCATTTGTAAGTCATCCATTTGTAGCCTAGCAATACATTTCATCTGGTTCTCTGTCACATTATTAAACATGAAAGGAGGATGTATACTTGTATGACATTCTAAATTATTATATGAAGCCATAGAAAGGGTGAAGACTTATGAAATGAATCTCATTGAGATTAAAAAGAGAAAATGACATTGGGACTTTAATGATTTTAAAACGAACAACTCTTTGCATGGTCCTCTCGGAAAGGAAATCCCCCATTACATCAGAGGATATTATAATTGGAAGAGGAGACTCAGCGAGCTGAACTGATGCTGATTACACAACAGCCCACAACAATTGTAGATCCAAATATTATTACTGCACTGGACACACTGGATTTTCCATAACTACTGAACTCACCTCTTCCATTTTTACAAGAGCAGAAAAGGGAAAAGAGCCAGAGCATTGATCAATGAGGGGAAAAGGAATACCAATGAACAAATGTGAAGACTCCATAGAGAACTTTAAAGAGAAGATGGATTGGTCTTCAGCATCTGCAGGTACCAATTAACTTCACATCAAATATTAGTACTTAACAAGGGGCTCACTTTTTTACCTGCCTGTACTATCAATGCATCACAGGTTTTGGCAGAAGATAAATACTTTATTAGGTCCTTGAATTTGAGCATTACATTTGGAAATTACAACATCCACGATGACACAGTACTTAAAAGAAAAAGTACTTTTATTCCTAATACCAATTCGATCACACAAGCTTTTGAGAAAGCAGTGGAATATGATATATATTTATTATATCAAAATCAAAGATCAATGAAAATGACTGTTTTAAAATTTTACTGATGATGAATACCATGCTCTAAAA
Source organism: Protopterus annectens (assembly GCF_019279795.1). Taxonomy (NCBI): domain Eukaryota; kingdom Metazoa; phylum Chordata; order Ceratodontiformes; family Protopteridae; genus Protopterus; species Protopterus annectens. Next base: position 1,079,822,419 of record NC_056741.1, read on the forward strand.
TCTGTAATTGAAAATGATCAAATTGTTTTTTAGCATGCAGATAAGGGGGGTGGAGTTGTAATTCTTGATACTGATTATTACATGCTGACTGTGCATGGAATGCTTAACACTAAAGATTATACAAGAATCACTAGGCTAGAAAGTAATACTATTATTAGGAAAGTGAGCAGGAATTTGTTAGATCTGTACACCACAAAAGTCATAGATTTTGATCTGATCAATTACCAAACCACTACATCTCCAGTCACAACCCCTATTTATGGAATATCTAAGCTTCATAAAGATAGGACTAAACCACCATTAAGACCAATAGTCTCTGCAAGGGAATGGGTCACAGAACCCATCTCCAAATACATAGATTCAGAATTAAAGAAAATGTTACATCTAGCAGATACTGTAATAAAAAGGCTCTTCTCACTTTCTTAAGGACCTATAAATGTGGACTATGGAAAATGATATTAATAATTATTTTCTAGTCACCATAGATGTGGGTTCTTTATTTACATGTTTTCCAAATAGTAATGATATTGGTAATATTAAATATTTCCTATGTTAATTCTCACAGCAGGATGACAACAAAATATGGAATATTTGTCATCTCCTACATATTGTTTTGGAGCACAATATTATCGTAGTTCAAACAGTATTATATCAGCAGAATAGAGGTGTAGCCATGAGCATGCCTGTAGCTAATACATGCGCAAACATTGTTATGTTCAAGTGGGAGGTTGAAGTTATTGTGTTTAGCTCTAGAAACTTGATTTTTCAAAGAGTTGTTTTTTACCACAGGTTTGTGGATGACCTGTTCTTCATCTGGACAGGAACAAGAGATGATTTTAAGTTATGTTTTGAATCAATTAACACAAGTACATAATATATAAAGTTCAAAAAAGTAACATCTCTACATAGGATTGATTTTCTAGATATTACTCTAATTAAGACAGATAGAGATACTCTGGATACCAAATTATTTAAGAAGTCTACAAAAAGGAATACATACTTGCATTGCACAAGAATGTATCCTCTTTTCATGTTTAATAATGTGATAGAGAGCCAGATGGAATGTATTGCTAGGCTACATACGGATGACTTACAAATGACATCTCAGTTAGAAAATACATCACCCATAGAGGCTATAATAGGAATGATGTTTCTAGGATTAAAAACAGAGGGCCCGATTCACGATGGCTTGCACGGAGTCTAAGAGTAGAGTAAGACTCCATGCAGCCATCATGTCCGACGAGCGATCCAGGAACAGCCTGTAGGGGCGTGTAAGAGAGATCCTAAAACCTAAATCCTTACACGGACAGGGCTGGGATATGCAAATTACTTCAATTGCAGGCAAAAAGCATGCAAATGAGGTAGATTTGCGATTCTGGAAACCCGAACCTGTCCGAGTAAGAGCAGTGTTATTTGTAGAAATGTACTCAGTTGACAACTGAGTACCATTCTGCAAATAGCAAAACGGAGCCGTGACAGCTCCAAATAAAGGTTGCATCCAGTGCAGGAAGCATGTCAATGGCCAAATATACGGCCATGTGAAATGTTTCCTGATGCAATATGAAAATAAAAATATTTTTTTTTGCCGATTTCCGATGTTTAAGCGTAGCACAGCGCCGCGCAAATGGGCTGCATTCTAAAACCCAGAATACTAAAAATTAAAACCCACAAATGTGGATTTTATTGAAATTGTCAATGTACAATGCAAGGGAATGGCAGGCTGAAGACAACATGGCCACTGAGTAGAGGTTGCCAAGGGGGGAAGCTCAGTCTAAGACATGTAACCAAGCATTAGTAGGCAATCCTATGTAAATGAGCATTAGGATAGTGAATCACAAGTTTACATAGCAAATGAGCACAGTCAGTGGAGTGTAGAAGTAGGATATGGGGAGTAACAGAGTAGAAGATAGGTGACATCATGAGGGGGGTATGTATGAAAGAAGTGAAGGTCATTGGAGCAGAGTGGCATGTGTCAGCTGTCATTTATACATCATGGAAAGAGGTGTGTCAACAGGTAGGCTAGGGAAAGGCAAGAAATGGAAGGTGTATGCCATGGATAACACCAAAGTTTCTTGCTGAGCGGGTATGCACGCGTGTAAAACAGAGTGCACACGTGTAAGCATGAGTGCACGCATTTAAGCTGAAGTAAGCATGTATAAGGCTGTTTAAAGAGTTGTAAGCGCGTTTGTGCTGGTGTGCATGCATTTTAACCCGAATAAGCAAGTTTTACTCCGTGTAAGCATGTGTGTGCACATGTTAGCTGCTGTGCACATGTTTGCGCTTGTGTGCACGGCACCCCCCCCCGAGGAAACAGAAAGGAAAAAGGAAGCACAACAAATAGTAGGAAGCTACCAGGGAGTACTAGCAGAGCTAGCAGGTGAAAACAATCAGAATCAGGCAATTACACTGCAGTACACTAGCCCAGCCCAGCCTAGCACTTAAAACTCTGCAAACAACAGTCCATTATGTTTCTCACAACAGACAATGCAGTAAGCTAATAGAAGTGAAAACTGAAAAAGTTTACTGAGACAAAGAAATGTTAGGGGCTGCCATTGCTGTTATAAGGTGACATATGCAACATGCTGAGGGTGGTGACAATCAAAATGCTGCTGGACAACCCACAGTGAGGAGACGGAGAAGAGTGTACAGGCCCAGGGTAACCTACCAGGGGCTACATGAGCTGGAGATAGTGGAGTGCTATAGAGTGGACAGAGACCTCCTGCAGCAAATTGTTGAGCTGTGCAGGCCACGCCTCACACACAGAACCAACAGAGGGGAACCCATCCCAGTGGAAACCAAGGTATGTGTTGGCCTAAGAATATTAGCAACAGGTACCTTCCAGAGACCAACTGGTGATATGATGGGGATATCACAGGCATCAGCATTCAGGGTACTACACTGTCAACACATGTCGGTGATCATGTATATTTCCCCAACTCCCGTGAGGTATTGGCCAGCAATATGCATCTCTTCCAGCAAATAGCGGAATACCCTGAGGTAGTGGGTGCAATAGACTGCATGCACATACGCATCAAAGCACCAGCCAGTGAGCGGGGTAGGGTCTACTTCAACCGCAAGGGCTTCCCCTCCATCAACTGCCAGGTCATGTGTGATGCCCAGGGCATAATACTGATTGTGTGTGCAGGCTGCCCTGGAAGCTACCATGATTCCCATATCTGTCATCTGATGCAGCTGTACCAGACATTTGCCAACGGGGACATCCCACATGGTCACCTAGTGGGGGATGCTGGCTATGCACTGGAGCCAGAGCTGATGACACCCATCAGAAACGCACACACACCTGAACAGGAACGCCATAATGAGGAACACGCATAAACACGTAATGTAATAGAGCGTGTGTTTGGGCTACTCAAGTCATGGTTCCGGTGCCTGGACACATCTGGTGGAGCCTTGCAGTACTCACCAACTACATGTACCCAAAATGTCATGGTATGTGCTATGCTACATAATATGATCCTGCGAAAACAGCTGCAGCAGGACCAGCATAGGCCTGGGCCAAACAGCCCCCCACCATTGCCAAGGCCATCACAGGCAGAGCGTGACTCGGAGGAGGAACAACCTGAGCCTGCCCCAGTAGGCAGAAGGAGGCGTGCCCAGTATGCTTTGGCCTTGGCAAAGAGGCAATGCATAGCACATACACTGGCTTAGTAGGAACTCTGGAAATGATACCTCTGTCTGACTCACACATATAGTAAAAGGGATGCCTAAGTTGACACTACCTGCTTTCAAACATGTACAGGGAGTGTAGTATGTGCATCCGACATAGGCAGCCCTGCAGCACCACCTAAGGCATGATTGCCATGTGTTAAGCAATATAAAGCACTGCTAAACAGCATTTATCACCATGTAGTATATGCAAACAAAATCGCACACACCAACTAGCACAACTGTGGTCAATGTTCAGTAATATTGGCCAACGTCCAGCAATGTTGGTGAATATTGAGCAATGTCGGACAAGCCTGGTCTAAGTAGGGCATAGCTGAACAAAAGCCAACATGCTCATATTTGCTTAACTGGCCCTTAAGCAGTCTGGTCTGCTCAGTATGAAAATATAAAGCAGTGATGGGCCTCGAAGCCAGGATACGGATACTATGCACTATAGTGCCACTAAACCATGACAGTATTGCAGTAGTCAGCCTGTATGAAGGAATGTTGATAAGTCTATGCAAAGTATTTCATGGAAACCCTGCAGGCACAGCATAATCCTTGTAGAGTTATGACACAAAGGTGAGTCCTGCAGTGAGAACAGAACCTGACTTCCAACACACACTGTATAAATGTTAATATCGGTCATGTTCGCACACATCAACAAATGTAGTGGACCTCAGATAGCAACATACTGAAATGTCACACTGGGCATGCTCACACACTTGAATAAATGAGACAAATGTCAGGCAACAAAACACAGAATGGCTGAACTGGGCATGTTCACACACTTAGGCCATGTCTGAGTACAGCAGTGGGCCACGCATATCTGGCATTTGCATGTGTTAACCCAGGAACCTGTCACTATACAGCAATCCGCCCTGTGCACACAGTTATATGACAACAGACACATCTATAATATAGTGGAACCCTGTAATAATCAAATATGTTCTGCAGATACCGAAGTTGTTCATAGAAACTGGTAAAGCAAAGATGATAAAGACCTGCAAACAGTATCTGCAATAAACATTGTGCATCTTGAACATTAGCATAGGTTCAGAGGTCGATACTAGGCTATCTGCCCTAGGGCATGTACAAGCCTAGCCAGAGTGTGTTTGGCATTCGCAACCCTGTCAGATTACTACACTGTGTGTGAGAATAGTAGATCACACAAGATAGCCCTTGTACATTTAGGCTAGTGTGCCTCTGTCTAGCAGGGACACAGAAGATATCCCAGGGGTAAACATACGATCACCCATACAGTCGTCAAGATGTCTCCAGTAGGTGGCCAGTGGGTGGCTCTGCCTATGTGAAACTGGGATTACATTCTGGAGTGAGTGGAGCCTCTGGGATAAGAATCTGTCCCTCCACAATGTCCTATTAACATCTGTGCTGAGGTATACGTCCCTGGAGTGTGTAGCTCCAAGGGAGTTGGATATCCTGAGGTGGAGCATGTCCAGTAATTCTGGGTTGGGTATATCTGTAAACAACAGGCACACATCATATCTGAGTAGGTGGTAAGCGACTGAGTAGAGCTGGAGTTACTGCATCTGAACTGTGCAGGGCATCTGTGTGAGTCCCTAGATCTGCTTGGTGAGGAACTTCCGTGGCCAGTACAGTTGCTGCAGGTGTCGGGTAAGGTACACCCCAAATGTGGCATTGTAACCAAGCATGGATGTGATGAGTATAGGGGCACAATGACCTCACTCAATCTAGATGTGAAACCATATGGGATAAGGTGGCCCACACAGAAGGTGTGTCCAACCACTTTGGCAATGTCAATGTCAAAGGCGACAGTACAAACATGTCATGTCCCCAAACCCCTAACAACTCCTACCATGTGTAATGGAGCACTACCTATGTGGTAATGTGTGGGCATGTTGTTATTCCCAAAGGGGATGACTATGCAACTAATGGCATTTAGCTGTAGGCCATGGCTCAGGCACCAGTCATCCATCTCTGTGAGACCCTGTTTGAGTATGTATGTGGCAGCCAGAGAGTTGATCATGGCACCCAGTTTGCAGTCAAGTGCAAACATGTTTAGCCATATTCCCCCTGTGGTAGCCTGTAAGTCAGACAAATATATAGAGAGGTCCCAGGACCGAGCCGTGTGGGATGCCACATGTAATTGGTGCATAGTCAGACATGACACCTGTAATTCTGCCCATGTGTGTGCTATTCCTGATCCAGGTATCAATCCATCGTGTGAGATATGTGTCCATATCGACCCTGGTGAGCCTATGTATAATGGCCCAGTGGGTTATTGTGTTGAAGGGTTTTGCAAGGTTCAGGTAGGCTGTGTGGACAGCCGTCCCTATGTCGATGGACCTGTTAGCCTTTTAAAGAATGCAAACAGGTTCAAGAGGCAAGATCAGCCCACAACAACGCTGAAATGTGTAGGACACAGTGTCCGTAGGTTCCCGATGTCTATGTGTATGAGTCCCATGACAATACACTCCATAGCTTTGCAGAACAGGCTACTTAGGCTTATAGGGCATTATTGTCTGTGGTCCATTGTGGCATCAACTCTGTGGAGTGGGACCACTGTCGCTGTATGCCATTCCTTGGGTACATATCCTGTGGTAACTCCGATATTGAACAGTGATGTAATGTGAGGGTTACATCTGGCATGATGCTCATGTAAGATGTAGGCTGGGACACCGTCTGGTCACATTGATACTGTGATGTACGCTTTGGGGAGGGCAGCACTCACCTGCTACTATGTGATGTCAGGGAGGTTATACTCTGTTGGGATGGATAGTTGCTCCTTAGGGGGGATGGTTGGGAGACATCTGCACTGAACCTGCTTGCCAGGATGTTGGCAATGCCAGTGGGTTCAGGGTAGGTTTAGTCAGTATGCAGTAACTCACAGCATATCAGTGAGTGTCCACCCAGGTTCCTGACATAACTGAAGAAGGCCGTGTGATAGTGCTATGTGTCTGTTGCAATTGTCCGGTAGAAGTGGCGCTTAGAAAAGTTCATGAGTGATCGTAGCTGTCTGCTAGTACAGATCACAGATGCCTTCCCAGTCTGGGATTGTGCTCTATCATGTAGTAGCTTCCTCCTGACATTGTACAACTTATTAATGGCTGGGGTCTACCAGACAGGTCCCCTGCCATTGGAGTAGTGAGTCCTGTTGTTATTTGGGATAGCACAATCTATGCAGTCCACTAGGTGTCCATAGAATGTGTATGTAAAGGATGCAGCAGTGTAAGCCGTATTTGCCACTGTCTCAGGATCTCTGAAGGATACCACCTTGCTGCGGTGAAATGAGACGTCGGCTCATGAGAAGTTCACCAAAATTACCCAGGATGGGTGTGTGGAGGGTATATGTATGTCCAGTGAGATACATGTATGTTCTGACCTTACCAATGAGGGGTATATCGCTGGTGTGGAACATAAAGTCCCCATGTTGGTAATGATCAGGTCCAATATGTTTTCCCCCTTGTGGCTGTGCTGACTGGTTGTGCCATAGCATATGAGTCTACAAACTGTAGCGACTGTTGGGTGAGGGTGTCGGGGCTTGAGTAGTATCCCCAGTCAATATTTGTGTATATGAAGTCACACAATATAATGGTGTTTGTGGAGACCTTCATATTCTTCATAGTTCCCACAAAAGCCGAGTGTGGTTCCTGAGTTTGGGATTGTGTTCTGTAGCAGGCAACACACTGAAAGGCAATATTGCACAATGGTGGTTGTATATGTATGGTCTGTGATGCTTTGTGCAGTGCTACTAACCCGGAGGTGTGTGTATCTGTGATGTATATGGATACTCCCCCTAGCTGTGTTGTCTGTTCCAAGACTTGTTGTCAGACAGCATGGTATGAAACATAACCTGGTAGTGCTGGTGTACATAAGCGAGCCTGAACCAGGCGTCTGTCAGTGCACAGATATCACTATCCTCCATACTGAGGAGAGTCCTGAGTGGTCGCAATATGAGGTTAACACAACTGTTGTTGAGCAGCATTACCCTTAGTTTCATTTAACCTGTAATGTCTATGGAGGTGGGTTTGTCTTCTGAGCCCTGCTTAAAAAAGGCACTATGGTGGTAGCAAGAGCCTTAGCCAGCATTCCAAAGTCCAAGGGTGACAGGTGCAAGCTGTCCATAGTGAAGCTACGTGGCATGTTGAGCATGTCACCATAGGCTGACAGACACTGTATCCCCTATTAATGAAACAAATTTGTTAGGCAACTGTTAAATGTGATATGTGTGTCCGTATACTGTGACATCATAATTGGTGGGTGTAAGATGCTAGACAAGTTCAGGGTCATACTGGCCTGGGCTACATGATCAGAGTGTTCCTCCATGTATCATGTCATGTGGTCCAGGGAGTAACGTCTGAGGTTATACACACCAGCATGGACAATGATGGTGCCAGTCCTGTACTTGCTTTGGACTGACCTGACTGCCTGTGTTATGCGGCAGATCCTGGCAACCAACAGACAGCCCAAAGTGACTATTCCCTTGTTAGGGCTGGTGAGTGGTACGTCAGTGTGTCTGACAATAAGTGTCGCCTATTACAAGTGTATTAGGTGTGTTGTTTAGCCTGAAGGGCAGTGACTGTGTGGCACACTGACATTGTGAACTATGTGATATGTGGGCATTGTAGTGGGGTAGCTGGTGTGTGTGTGTCTGCTTTGGACGTCTCTGCTGCTTAGGTAGAGTACATTTACAGCATCCGAGTATGTCTATGTGTGATAATGTGGACTGAGTGCTGTTGCTAGAGGATATGTGAGACTGATATGTGGTGTGTGTGGTTACCTTTGCCACCTGATAGACTGTGCCAGTCATGGCTCGAGAGAGTTCAGCACCCTGTATGTCTATATAGGTGCATCTCACACATATATCTGAGTTTGTCGGGAGGAGGAGAGGGTTGTCTGTGTACATGAGGCAGATGTGACATTCTGTCAATATCACAATATCCACCAGCTGGACTGGAGAATACACACAAAACTGACCCCTGGACATGCCAGGATATTATCATGACATACTCTGTAGCCTCATCACAAAGGATCAGTAGGGTGTTAAGCGTGTAAAGGAGTATAACAGGGATTAGTGCTCATGCTCGTTGGTGTTTTGTAAAGAGTAGCTGAGAAGGAGTCCAGACTGAATCATGACACCTCCTTCAGCTATGTCATAAATAGCAATGTACACCCATATATGTCCTGAGTTAGGGCCAACTGTACCTGAGTGACAATGCTGACATCATGACAGACAGGCCCATATGTACATACCCACTTCCCACTGACAAAAGTCCATATCATCATACCAGGAGATATCACATGTAGAATGGATGAGCAGCTACCCCCACTGCCAAAAGCATGGCAGCAAGTGGAATACATTGATTCCCAATATGTGTCATGCACAAACTACAGAACAAACAGATCATGCACCTGAACAGTCAGCTGAGCCTCACCCCCTGCACAGGATGTGGAACCGTTGAATGTGTCACAGCTACATATGGCACTCCCCACGGATGTTGGTGCACAACACACCATGGGAAGTCAAGTCCAGTATGCCTATGAAGTCTGATCTGCAAGGTCATGGAGTCCATCATGTTTGCAGTCATAAACAGAGCTATTGGAAGCTGACATACACACAACCCTACCAACTGTGGTATGTTCATGTGTGGATCATGGTTCCCAAACATGCTAGACTGTTTGCAAGGCAGCCACTCAGGACATACATCAATGAACACATCTACACATGTGTCACATAGACTTTGAATAGCCCTTTATGAACATCCCAGACACATGTAGTATCCACAAAACCAACAAGCTGTGCATAAATATGTGTTGACATATGACGGAATGTCAATGTGTCCACAGATAGATCGCACAAGGTAAGGATTCTGAGGTCTTGTTCAAGATGTTGACACCTGCTGACCCACATGGACCATTCCTGGAATGGCAGAAAACAAAGTGTACACACATCACCATGTCCAGTCTGATGATGTCACCATCCTATAAATACAGCAGGAGAAGAGAAACCAGCTAGTAAAGCAAATAACATGCTGTGTTAATGCGTCTCTTTCTAGTATTGTAACATAGTTAGGTTGGGGTTTGAATCCTACAAACAGTGAGTGTGTGGGGGGTGGTGTATGAGTGCAGTTTCCTTTGAGAAGTGTCCCCTTTTGGAGACTGGGAAAACTCACTAAAAGAGGTACATTCCTCTTTGGAAAGTCTGATGATGTCACCATCCTACAAATACAGCAGGAGAAGGGGCAGCAGCCAATAAAGCAAATAGCGTGCTGTGTTAATGCGTTTTCCCTGTAGTATCATAACATAATTAGGTAAGGGTTTGAATCCTACAAACAGTGAGTGTGGGTGGGTGGGTGGGTGTGTGTATGTGTGCGATTGTCTTTGAAAGGAGTGCCCTTTTTGGAGACTGGGAAAACTCACTAAAAGAGGTACATTCCTCTTTGGAAAGACTGATGATGTCACCATCCTACAAATACAGCCGGAGAAGGCAAACCACCCAGTAAAGCAGATAGCGCGCCATGTTAATGCATCGCTTTCTAATATCATAACATAGCTAGGTAGGGGTTTGAATCCTGCAAATGCTGACTGTGTGTCACTGTTGGTCAATGCGGTGTGGGTTTTGCTTTTACTATGGTATGACATAGTATGATTACAACAGTAAGTGCATTGCACACATCAGGTATCTGCGTGGCAAATATATATGTGTACATGTCCCCTCAATCAGTACATAGGTGTGAAGCCTGCATACTACATGTATACATTTGTTTCCATTGACAGGTTGTGACGCTGCTTCTCAGATCATAGGTCACATATATATGTATGTGACAAGGCCGTCCACTGTCATGTTCTGTGGCCAAGGTCATCTGTTGCACACACACCCATGACAGTTACTTAAGAGTAGTGTGAGTGAGGGTATATGCCTGGGGTATATGTCAGACATGGTCATACACAACAAAGACTGCCAAGAATGGGCAGTCTTTATAGGTGTACGACTGCCTTGTGAATATGCAGTCAGGCCTCTAATGTCTTATGTGATACACCTTGGGACTCCACAATACCTATGGATATGTGGATACCAAGGGACACATGACATAACATGAGGCTGTATGTACACATTGGTACCCAACATACATGTTGAGGGCTACCACCTGTGTGGTACTGACGGGATAGTATGTATAGTACATGAGGATGACTATGCCATAGTTGGCTTACTGCTGTACAGCATGTATCAGGCAACAGGTGTCTGTCTGTATGATACCCTTGTGTAGGATATGCGTCCCATCCAGGGAATGCATTGTAGGCCAATCCATGCATTTCCAAATTTGAATGGACATATCCCTAGTGTGTCTGCATGTACCTAAGGGGGCTATATGCCAAACAGGTGTGGTCACAGGAATGGGTGGCGGTCATTACCACTGGTTAGTGTTATAGTGTAACACCGGAAGTATCCAATTGTTACTGGGTTCCCTACTACTGCAGAAACCAAAAAAAACTCCAAACCAATGAATACCAAAATCCAGAGCAAAGGAGAAAAGCGAACCAGTTCAACTGTAGCTCACTGCCAAATTTATTCAAAATAAAAGACAAAAAACATATGAGATCAAGCGCTTTCGCCTGGATCAGTACCAGGCTTTTTCAAGATGAGTTTGCACTCACAAAAACACAGATTTATATACTACAAGTAATAATATCACATGATCAAATGTGTTAACAGCTTAGTTGATAGGCAAATAAGTTAATAGGCAAATACATTGTTAATTGGTAACCTAGTGCAAACAGAACCACTGAGCCATGCTCTTAAGAAATTGTAAGCCATGCAGTGATAAAAATACTTTTGTAGAACAATAAAGTGTTAAAAAACATTAAGAAATATTGATAAACATTAAAAAACATTGAAAAACATTAATGCATCATTAATCAATCCTAAAAATCTTTTTTTAAAAATCTATGTTAAAGTGGGTAAATGAATAAATAGAACCTATAAAATCACAGTGTGTGTGTTCAATACACTTTATGCAAAAAATGCCTACAAAAAGTGATGAAATTTATTAGTTAATAAATAAATTAAACTATCTATTGTATAAAATGGACTCAGCCATAAAAACTGTAGTTTTATAAATTGTAATTTTATAATTTATAATTTAGCCCTTCTTAATTTAATGACACTAGCAATGCTGACCCTGTCATTCAGGCCTGGGGGTTTTGTGGCATTCAGTTTAAGTTGCCACAACAGCTCCTTATACTCAAGCCGGGCCTCCCAGTCCCCTCCTCTACTGTCCTGCAGAACTTGCTCTAAAACCATAAATCTCAACTGCATATTAGGACATGTGCCAAGATGTTTGTAGAAAGCATTAGTGTCATTCTTTTTAGAAATTTCATATAAATGCTCGTAAATCCTTCTTCTAAGGGTTATCTCGGTTTTACCCACATAGAAACTACAGCATTGTATACAAAAACCCAAATACACAACACCCTTCACCCCACAGTTATAGTAATATTCAGCCCTAAATTTAAATCTTCTTGATGGGATGAATAATACACTATCGTTTACCACGATTAAGAATTAAGAAGGGCTAAATTATAAATTATAAAATTACAATTTATAAAACTACAGTTTTTATGGCTGAGTCCATTTTATACAATAGATAGTTTTATTTATTTATTAACTAATAAATTTTATCACTTTTTGTAGGCATTTTTTGCATAAAGTATATTGAACACACACACTGTGATTTTATAGGTTCTATTTATTCATTTACCCACTTTAACATAGATTTTTAAAAAAGATTTTTAGGATTGATTAATGATGCATTAATGTTTTTCAATGTTTTTTAATGTTTATCAATATTTCTTAATGTCTTTTATCACTTTATTGTTCTACAAAAGTGTTTTTATCACTGCATGGCTTACAATTTCTTAAGAGCATGGCTCAGTGGTTCTGTTTGCACTAGGTTACCAATTAACAATGTATTTGCCTATTAACTTATTTGCCTATCAACTAAGCTGTTAACACATTTGATCATGTGATATTATTACTTGTAGTATATAAATCTGTGTTTTTGTGAGTGCAAACTCATCTTGAAAAAGCCTGGCACTGATCCAGGCAAAAGCGCTTGATCTCATATGTTTTTTGTCTTTTATTTTGAATAAATTTGGCAGTGAGCTACAGTTGAACTGGTTCGCTTTTCTCCTTTGCTCTGGATTTTGGTATTCCCTACTATTGTGTGTCATTTGTCACGACATCATCCAATGATTGCTTATAGTCATGCTGTGAGGTTGTGTATACTACCAGACCACAAATCATTGACAGATATTAACGGTATCACCCACAGCATAATGTCAACCCATGTCATACACACATCTACCCATGTTAGTACATAACTGTAGTAGAATGCATACTGGCCATTGAAAGATACTATGAGATGTTAACAATGTGTATGACAGGGTATGCCACATGTCCCATGTGTCCACTATGCATGTACATGCAGACAGTGTGCACCCACCATGTTCACAGATGTACACTTGCTAATCTGTACTGCACACATCACACACGTACTGTACACTCACTAACACATGCTGGCAACACATTACACTTCAGCCAAGTGGCAGATGGGTGGACAATACATACTCAGACCTAACAGTGGTGTAAACAATGCTACATTGACAATCAGAGCTTTGATGCATAATGTCCGCTCAGATATACCTACAAGGATGTTGTTACACTTCCTTGTTGACAACTTGCTATTATTGCTACACTGCTATAGTGTCACCCTGTGCATCAGCACCATGTTAGCTTGTCCCTCCATCAATGATGCAGATGACAGGAGGCGACACACGTATCATCATATGCACAGGGTGTTATGTTGTTTGCCAGAGCCTGACATTGACCCATCCAATCGACATGTCCGTGTGTGTGTGTGTGTGTGTGTGTGTGTGTGTGTGTGTGTGTGTGTGTGTGTGTGTGTGTATGTGTGTGTGTGTGTGTGAGGGATAACAGTACAGCATGGGCCATTGTTGATGTAATGTGTGTGTGTATGTGTGAGCCCTAGTTGTTTGGTTAATGTGTGTGTGTCTGCATGCGCACAGCTCCACCATGTGGCTGCCATATACGTTAGTTTGTGGGACAGCCACAGACTGTACGTGCTAGGCTGTACAGATCACTGTCTCCAGCCATGGACACAGTACCTGTGCCTGGCAGGGGTGCTACGGACAGTATTGGGTACCAACACTGACTGGGTACTGTCATCAGAGGCAGAGGTATGACGACTGGACCCATGTCCCTGCTGGGACTGGCCAGAGCCATGTGCATGTGGTCTACTGGGATGGTCAATGGACAGGCCAGCCCTAGCATTGCTGGGGCTGGTACTGCCACTACGGGAGCGGCTGTGAACTGTGGGCCATTCACGACCACTGCCAGCTGTTGCTGTTGCTGGCATGCATCTGCGTCGACGTCACAACCGTCCCGCACGGTTCTGGCTCATGGAAGACATGTGGTGGAGGGCATCTAATATCTCCCCCCAATGTCTATCAACGACCTCGGTGTACGTCCGGATGGCACCGGCAAGGTCATGGATGCAGTCAATGATAGCGGTGTAATGTGCCCTCTGTGCCCTAAGTCCCTGCCTGGTATACCGTTCCATACGTGCCTGAGCCTGCATTACAGCCCGGAACATACTGGTCGTCGTAAGACCTGTGAGGCACGCCTGCCAGGGGCAATATGACCAGTGGTGCTCCCCCGAGAACCCCTGTACCTCTGCCTATGTGGTACAGTTCCAGGTCTACGGCTATGGCTGCTGTGAGGGGATGCAAGTGCCATGGGTACCACACTCTCCTGGTCAATACCAACTGTATGCTGTCTCTCGCCTATGGCCATTGGTGGTGAGGGATGTATTGACAGTATGAGTGTGTGCATAGATGGGGTTGAACGCTGTGTACTGTCGATTGGCGGACAAATGACAGACCCTGTCAAATCTTCCTGTGCCAATATACATGTGTCATCATCACCGCTATTTGTGGCAGTGGCTTCAGGTTGCCTGCTGCTTTGGCCAACCTCAAACTCAGCACCTGTGAGAGGAAGACAGGAAACACACGTTACGGTCTGCACATGCACACATGCACACATGCACACATGCACACATGAACACATGAACACATGCACATATGAACACATGCACACATGCACACATGAACACATGCACACATGCACACATGAACAACCATACACACCTCACTACAGCACATACACACACATACCAGCAATCCAACACATACTCTATAGTGGGTGAAGTTGGGTGTCAGTATCACAAGGTAGACAGTCACCACACACGTGTCAGCATGCAGAATATGTGTTGCACAAGACCATGCAGTGCAAGTGTAGACACCCCTATTAAATGTTAGTATACATGGCTTTGATGCACCTGTGTAGTTGTTCAGTGATTGGCTACACCCTGGAACACAATGTGTATATGGACACAACATTGCTGTGCAGGTATTATCAGCTCTGCAATGGCCTGTGCACCATCACTCACAAGTATACATGCCATGGCTGCATGTGTTATCTGTGTGACACATAGATATCCATGTCTGCATGCAGTGTCTGTGTCCATAGCAGATAATTGTGGGCACGGGTGTAGCACATGCATGCTATGTACACACACAGGATGTGCGGTGCATGTTGACGTGAAGGAATCCCAATGCTCGACATGGCCAGTGTACAGTGGTTATGGTGAGTGTGGGACATATTGCAGATATGTGGGTGCCAGACATGGCATGGCATGCTACATGACTGCAACATTAAGCACCACACACACCCAATGTGTACCAAGTGATCTATACACACACACTAGCATTCCAGGATATATATGTGACATTTTGTGTGGATGGTGACTGCTGTGCATATTGTGTATACTGGCATATGTAAGCACACAGACAACATGCTATGCATATTGTGTATTGGTGCATATGTTTGCACACACACAACACTGAGGTGCAAAACAATGACTGCTATGAGTAGTATTGTGGTCACTGTAACTGGATGGGGTGTAGTACCCTGTGCCATCATCAACATGCATCTTGTGGTCACTCACAGCTACTAATGTGTGCAAGACCACCGCCTAGCATGCTGTACCTGAACTTCAGTGCCGTGGCTACATTCACAATTACACAGCCACCTTGTAGATGGGTGTGTGAGGTGTCCAATAGGGAGCATTGCCTAACATGACTGTATGTGTTGCAGAGTGTTGCACAGCCCCATGATAGGCCTCTACCCCTGAGGTACATCATGTGTGTGTGCATGACATGTGGGATACTGAAGTGTGACCTTACAGCGGGTGTGTGGTAATGCCAAATGTAGCATGTTTTTGTGTAGTGCATATGATAAACGTGTTCTGTTGTGTACAGCTGTAGCAACTATGCATATCCAATGTGCAGTACAGTGTTGCCACAATTGTGTCTGCTGCACTGTGCATTGCATGTGATTGAGGCAGCTACTGACTTTACTGAGATGATTGATGTCTCACAGCAAACATGCACAGCAAGCATTATGTGTAGGTGTGTTACATGTACATGGCCTACACCTCACCTATGACATGCACATTTCATTACCAATATTAAAGTGTTAACACACTCAGCAGCATGTATTGTCTGCCCTGCTGTCACACCAGAGGGACCTAGAAGAATATGACACAGTTTGTCAGTGGCCACAACTGTGGCATTGCTACTGTGAGTGTGCTAAATGACAGTGGAACAACAGTCAACAGTCACAGGTGTACTGATGCTATTCTAAATAGTATTGCACACATTAGGCAGCACAACTGCTAAACACACAGTACACATCTCACATATGCATATTCTAACAATACAGGTAACGGTAGTCTACAGCTAGGGCATATTATCTGCATACTCCATGTCATCCTGCTGGGTGGCTCCGGCCTCCATGATGACACATTTGTGATGCTGTTGCTGCTGTAGGCCAGGAGCCACCACGCTTCGGAGCAGCTCCTCCACTCTGGTGAAGGGGGGATGTATGGCCACCCCACCACCTGTGGCAAGGTGTTGCCTATGGATATCAGATGCACACCACCGGACATGTCTAATTAAATCACTGCAGTGATGGCGTACCTGCTCATATGTCCGGTTATGCATGCCTATGTCATTTACCCTGCGAACAACGTCTTGCCACAGTGCAGTACGGTCATGCTAGTGCTGGCTGGCCCTGGAAAAAAGCAGGTTATAGTGCTGCACCAGGCTGTTCTGTATTTCCTACTCCTCCGCAGCTGAATAGGATGGGTTACATTGATGAGCCATAACCATGGAAGACAATTAAACGATATGTGTGAGCATGTCATGTGGCACACTTAACATTATGAAGTACAGATATCACTTAACTGCCATATATAGCATCTATCTGTCTATCAGAGGATACACACATTCAGTACCACATATCAGTGCTCAGCCCACAACTGGCTGATAGTGCCTGCAACACTCCATATAACACACCAGTATACACCAGTAGTCAGCACACTGTTTGGGATACAATGCACAACCTCACCCCGGGGGTATATATCAAGCTAATGCATGAAGAAATATGTCATCCAATGCAATGAATGTCATGTACATTTACAGTATTACCGGTAAACCACCCTAGTCTTTGATGCCATACCCCTACCTAACATATGTGCACGGTTGTTAATATAGCAGGCATACTGCTGTAACAGAGTATACATGTTGCTAGGTACACACACACATACCCTGTAACACACATGTCATTGCGGGCATGGTACAGGCATCATTAAACACACATCAGACATACATACAACACACAGATGTATGTCGACACAGATAAGCATTACCTGTGTACCTTATAGTACTGTGTGCCCCTACTTACAGATACCTATGCCTGTGGCATGTAATCTGTGACTACAGGAAACACACAAGACAGTGTTACCAGGGACTGTGAACATACACCATACTGTGCTGTTTAGGCCTACAGCTTCAGGTAGTACAACAGTTCATATGTGAGCTGGAGTCACCAGCAGTATCACGTACTGAGCATACATGTATTGCTTCAGCCTACATTGGGACACCACAGTCGTACACAAGGAACTACGTCACAACATATGCCATCCTACTAGGTCTGCATCCCAATAACTGACACATCTTTCACCGGCCTCACACCTAGGACACAAACTACCATGACAGACACAACCTCACACTAAGCTATCACTCCTTTACAAATCTTGCACACAGTCACTGTCACACTCATTCCACCTCACATAGCAGGTATCGCACTGAGTACATTGTGTCATAGGTAGGTAATACGCTATTGGCCCTAGGGACTAGAGCAGCCTAGCCATATGCTACCCTGGCCTTTGACACACATGTAATGTGATTTCACTTGCTCCTGTCAGCCGGATACACAGAGGTGACTCCCAGGGCATATTACCTATCTCCAAAACAATCATCAAGGGTATGTATGACATCTGCTAATGAGGAGCCTTGTTTGTTCATGCTGGGTGGTTTAGTCCAGAGTGTGGCATTTTTGTGGATAGGAACCTGTACCTCCAGCATGTGCTGTTTAGTGAGGTGACAAGGATTAGGGCCCTGGGTCATGTAGCTCAGAGGGATTGTGAGGTGTTGTCAGGGTGGTTGGCCGACTGCTGTGGGTGTGACATACCACTGTATGTCTGGCAGTGGTAACCTCTGGGTGGCCGGTATGCAACACACTCTAGCTGTGGTTTGTGAGTCAGTCTGCATAGGGCATGTGATTGAGGGCAGTATTACTCTTTGTTAGGTATGTCTGTGGCCTTTCCACTTGCTGTAGTTGTCATGTGAGGTACATACCACATGGGGCATTGTGATGAGTAGAGGGGAACACCGACCTATATTCCCCTAGATGACACACCTTTTGTGATGATACGTACCACGTAGACAGATTACATTACTACTGTTGTCACTGTGATTATCAAAGGGGAGCCTACTGTCCACCTGTGTCCCGTGTACCCTTCTGACACCATCAGTGTTAGGCAGGCTACCACATATGTGGCAGTTACTGCGTAAGGTATTTTGGAATGGGGTATGGCACTGCTGTATCAACACTGGTGTTCAGTCCATGCCTTGGACAACAGGCACCTGTTGCAGTACATATGACCCCGTGTCTCCCTCATTCTCTCTTATATATATATATATATATATATATATATATATATATATATCTACATATATCCATATATATATCCATATATATCTATATATATCTATATATGTCCATATATATCGATATATATCTATATTTATCCATATATATCCATATATATCTACATATATCCATATATATATATATATATCTATACACACATATATATGTATATATACATGTATATATACACATACATGTAAACATCCAATGCTGTACATATAGCTGCACATATAGGCACATATACTGCCCACCTTTCATGGTGGGGATGTCAATTATGCAACAGTTGTGAGACATACAGTTATGTAATACTATTGCACAACGTTGTGCAGAATGCATTCTGCTGTCCTCAGGCCATATAGCTGTAGCAGGCCTCACTGCCTGTAGCTCAGTCCCACAGCATTTAACACCACATGACATATACTGGTACTGCTTGCTTTCTGCAATGCCACACACTACAACCTACATACATATGTGCACATAGCAGCCTTCAACAACATACTTATGTCCAGCCTTCACTAACAGTTGCAGTATGTCCCTTGCCCTATGAAAATGTGCATGTACATATAGATATGGACTGCTGCCACATATGGATGATTCACAGTATGTAGAGTACCCTTCAGACACATCTTTCGGATGTCACCAAATACATATCTGTTACATACCTTACCTTTGTATTCCTCACCTCCGTCTGTTGTAGGTGTTTTTTTTATTTTTTATTTTTTTGTTTTATTTATTTTTTTTTGGTTTTGTTTCCTCTGTGTGTTGCTGTTTGCTTTCAGCATCTAACTCCTTCTGCCTGTTTGTGTCTGTCTGTCTCTGTCTGTCTCTCTTGCTCATGCTCTCTCTCTCTCTCCCAGTTGTTGCAATGATATTATTGCATGTGTGGACAGCAGATACAGGCTGCTTTTCTAGGTATCTGCACATGTGCATGTGATGGCCTCTGCACCAATTGGTGCCCACCATTTAGTAATTGCATGCAGCCTGCTGTGTGGTAACTGCAGTTCTCACTGTGATTTCAGGACACTGCTATAAAATGATAGGTTAGGTAGGCGTGGCCCTTTTAGTTTTGCAAAGTGGGGACCATGCTTGTTTGCTGTGGACACTGTTGTCTCAGTCAGAAGGTTGGTATATGTCTCATATCTGAAGCTGGGTTGTAGCCAGTGAAATGCATGTTGTACTGAAACCTGACTGTTGCTTCTTCCAGTGCACTCTTCTCAGTGTGTAGGTTTACTCACACCTCCTAATGCTAACACTGGATACATGGGAGTATGTACTTTCTTTTCGAATTAGAGAATTAACTGGCATACAACAGTAGTTATTGCAATGTATTCCTATGGCTTTCCTATTTTCCCTTTAAATTCACTAATTGTAATGCATGTTATATGTCTTTCAGCACCGCATTATTGTGTATCTGCTGTGGTGTAGTGGTACTTCATGCAGACTGGTGAGTCCAAGGTCCTGGGTTCGAGCTGACAAGTTTTTTTATTTTGCTGCTGAGCAGTACAAGGACCTTGTCATACAGAGTGACTAAGGCACTTTTAAGCAGTTGTAAGTGGGTTTGTGTGGGTTTGCATGATGCTTAACAATGCTTAGCTAAGCGTACACAAGCTCACACTCGCGAACCCCCGCTAACTACTGCTTAAAAGTGCTTACTCCCGCTAACCCCCGCGCTAATTTCTTTTAAAGAAAAGAAAATGGGGAGATAGGAAAGTGGTGAAAAAGGGGGCACAAAGAGGGATAGACAGTAGGGAAACCAGCTCGGGATGTGCAGGATGGGTGTGGAGAGGGTCCATAGCTGCCCATTTCTTTACCAGCAACAGCTGTGCATATGCAATACATTAGGAGAGATATTTGAAACCTTCCACCCCTGAGAGAGGGGTGAGGACAACTAAGTGTGTTGTACTACCAATTATGAATATCAGGCACATGCACTGTTTGTGAACTGCTACACTGTCATTAGTACGTTACTCACTTCTGAACAGTTTGTGGTTTGTTTGTGTTGACATTAGCACAGTCTTCTCATGACAACTGGACATATTTCACTACTGTGTATGCCTACCTACACCCTTGGTTGTGCCTGACTACACGGGTATATAGTACCTTTGGGTAGGGGTGCAGAAGTGCAGAGTGCATTATTTATTATCGTGTGATGTTTATCTTACTGAACTTGCAGAGTTGCTTTGTACCTGTAAGTCTGTGAAGGCTAGTAGTCTGTCTGAGTAGCTCCCTCCTGTGGACATATCCAGATGGTAGGCAGAGGTCAGCCTAGTATTGTTTGACTGTGCACCACAGCAGACTTTTCAGCACCTGAACAATGGCATTGTCACAGGTGGTTGCTAGCAGTACATGGCTATATCCTTTGATATTTCTGTGTTGTACTTCTACATAAGGGCATGCTTGTGGGATTCATTGTACAGCTATTTGCAAAGTGTGTAACAGCAGACAAGCTGATATGCCTGTGTGTTTCTGACTCTTCCAGGCCTCAGATACTCTCACATATATATTTGAACAGCCTCAGGGAAAGGTACATATAACTGGGATACACCTGTGATATATTTCAGACATTTTGCAGTTCAGACGTTGGGGGATTCAGAGCATATGTATTACTACACCTTTTCTGACGTGCAAGCAGTGTCTACTCTCACTTATTGACATTTGTCATTAAGTAAGATTCCACACCTTTCTGCCTACTGTTAGTACATTTCACAGGAAGTCAGAGGGGCACAGCTAACATTTGTTTACAAATCAGGGTCATCACTGTAGAGCAGTCACTGTTGGGAGGTCTGGCCTGTGGCCTATGCAAATATTCCAGTGTTTATCCTGCTGTGATATTGTGTAGGGTTTGTAAGGTGCTACTGTAACCTTATTCCCTACTAGCATGGCTGTTTCTCTTTTCACAGTCATGTCATGCAATTCCACAGCACCTGCTGGTTAAGATCCACAGAACAAGATTTGTGTTATGCCATTCCTATTTTCCCTTTACATTCACTCATGGTAATGCATGATATATTGCTTTCAGCAGTAAGTTGGTGTATATCTGCTGTGGTGTAGTGGTGCTTCATGCAGACTGGTGAGTCCAAGGTCCCGGGTTCGAGACTGATAAGGGGATTTTATTTTGCTGCTGAGCAGTACAAGGGCCTTGTCATACAGAGTGACTAAGGCACTTTTAAGCAGTTGTAAGTGGGTTTATGCGGGTTTGCATGATGCTTAGCAATGCTTAGCTAAGCGTACACAAGTTCACACTCGTGCACCCCTGCTAACTACTGCTTAAAAGTGCTTACTCCCGCTAACCCCCACGCTAATTTCTTTTAAAGAAAAGAAAATGAGGAGATAGGAAAGTGGTGAAAAAGGGGGCACAAAGAGGGAAAGACGGTAGGGAAACCAGCTCGGGATGTGCAGGATGGGTGTAGGGAAGGTCCATAGCTGCCCATCTCTTTACCAGCAACAGCTGTGCATATGTATGAAATTTGGTGTGAAATTTGAAACCTTCCACCCCTGAGAGAGAGGTGAGGACAACAAAATATGTTGTACTGCCAATTAGAATTATCAGTTTACATGTCCAGTGGACATGTGTACGAACTGGGCAGCTATGTATGGGGCGTAATTTTTTTGTGGGAACAGATTGCCCTCTTTTTTATTTTTTTTTCAGGTGAGAGTGGAATGTGAGGTAGAGGATGTAGGTATATTTGGGGAGGTAGGTTGGGGAGGCAAACAGACAAGACAAACAAGACGCATACAGGGGTGGAGTTTGACACATGGGGTGGGTGAACACAATTGACGGGGAAGGTTGTTTGGAAATCGCAAGCCCAAGAGCCCACAGATGGCAACAGTGGAACTGAGATCCCCACCCACGGGCAGTCACCACTGTACCTTCACAGCCCCAAGGGTGGCTGTGCTGGGGGCTGAGTAGGACGGGCAGGCTCACCCCAGAGATGTGTCACTCTCGCCTCAAGCTGGCATAGGGGATCAGCGACTGAATGCTGGATCTCCCTACGCACCACAGCCTGGACCCTTCGAAGGGTGACAGGTGGCCCTTCTCTGCCCATGCTTGCACGGGGGGGATGAGCCCCATCCCCTGCAGCGCTTCCACCCAAAGGTGGCACAGGACCAATGGAGGAGGGGAGCCCGGGCTGGGCACCGGAGCTGCTGGTGCCAGGTGCACTCGCCAACTGAGGAGGGACAGGTGGGTCTGCTGGGACCAGCCTTCCCATACGTTCTGTGATTAGGTGTGTTTAATTACAACATAAACAACAGCATTCCAGATTAGTTGTAATAGCATGCAGTAATATTCCCATTAAAGCAAGCATAACACATACATATATTGAACGACAGTGGATATTCCAACAACATGCAGGGATGTTTGGTAGCAACAGGCCACCATGAACGTGGTGTTTGAACAGGGCACATGCATCAACATCAATGCAAATATTTATAAAACAATAGGACATATGTCCCAACAAATATTTAAGGTTACACATACCCATTGAGGTGTGGAATTGCATGGTTTATGCACATATGGTAGGGTGTAGAAAAAACCTTGGTTAACATTTTATAATGACCTTTTAGTCTACACTACATTCCCAGTGACTGCAAGTGTATATCCTCTACCTGTATTATTATACTTGCCACCATACATTAGGTTGTGTCATGGGTTTGGCTAGTTCAATATATGCCTGACCTATATCTGACATACTAACTCTCCAGGATGCGGATGTTACTGCTACATATTTCTTGTTTGCACTTATATTTCTTTATCTACATATCTGGGATGTTTTCACATGACATTTTCACTTTGATTTGTACAGAACCCTGCATTTCTTAACACACACTCACATTTCTGGTGAATAATTACATGCTACATGTGTGCCAGGTTTACTTATTCATGCCAGCCAGTAACTGACTATTATGGACTGTATATATGTTTCACAGCTACTAGCATTTCCATCACCCGCTTTATATGGGACTGCATAACTCTGGGTTGCCAGCACATTTTCAAACAGTACTGTTTGTATAATGCAATGGTACAACAACATTTCAGACTCTGTGACACAGACACACTCTGGGTTTTAGACCTTTATTAATGACATTGCACACTTTTCCACAGGCTCACTCCTTTATTTGTTTTAACGGTGTTTATGGCAGACATGTTCAAGACATACTATACCTTTATTAATAGGTTAGAACAATCTTTTTTCAGGCTCATTCACTTATGTTATATGACAGTACCTGCAGAGATATTATTCCAGACATATGTTACCTTTCTTAATGGGTTACTACACTCTTTTTCTGCCACTCTGATGTTTTTATCTGGCAGTACATGCAGAGGACTTATTCAGGCAATTCTATGGCTGTTTTATTGGACTACAACACTTTCTTTCATGATCTCTCCCATATTTTATATAACAATACATGCAGAATAATCACTAACCTGCCTGGTGGTGCAGCCTTAGCAGCCTATCAGCATAGGCCTGCTGATTCGTAGCACGGTCACCTGCAGCTGTAAAGTAAATGAAGAGATATTGAGACATACCTATCCGTTATACATACTCCATTATCAATTCTTACATACTGCATTCCATGGCTACATACTCAGTTGTGGGGCATTCTGCATCCCATGGGCCTCCTGTATCCACTGGTTCAGGCGGTCCTGCTTTCGTCTCTTCAGGTCTGCATTGTGGTGACGGACCAGCTCACCAGTCCGAGGAATGCCTGTGGCACTGGTGAGGTCACGAGCTAACCAGTTCCAAGCCTCTGCCGTGTACTCCGTCCCTTGGAACTGGCCCTGCAGGAGTCTTGACTCATGACGGTGGACAAGGAGCCAAACCATGTATTTGGACTCCTCAATGCCCCAACTTTGCGCTCGGAAGCGTGAACCCTCTCCTGCACCTGCCATTCTGACCACAGATGTGAGCTACAATCAGTTATGGCGAGTATTCCCACCTATGGGGCTTAAATATGCCGCATTTCCCGTACTTTTTTGTGATTGGCCGTTTTGTAAAATTCTCAGCTAACTGCAGACCTGCTTAATAATGGTTAAACTACCATTCGTAAGTATATGCATGTTAATAGTGGTTGCTTCCCCTATGTTGTCATGGCTTAGTGGCTCTGTACTTTGATTATGATGCACAGGGTCCTGGGTTCAAACCTTGTCATTCTTTTATTTTAATACTGTCTAGACAGGCTAGGGGGTATGGCTGCGTTTAAGCAACTTAGCTCTACGTTGCTCACCGATGCCCTACGGTGCCCTGGTTGGCGCGGGGCGCATGTCTGCACAAACATATTGAGCTGGGTAAAGCACTTTTAAACTTTGGGCAACTCTGTTTAGCTGGGTAAAGCGCTATTTAACTATGGGCACCTCTGTTTAGCTGGGTAAAGCACTATTAAACTATGGGCACCTGTGTTTCTCTGGGTAAAGCATTGCTTAACAGCAGGCTATTATATATCTGGGTCCTTTAAAAATATATATTTTGTTCACTGATACATCGGCCATGTCAATGCTTTTAATAAAATTTTAATCATATATGTCTGGTATTATTTCAAATACTGATTTAAAACATAAATAAGAAGGGGAGTGGTGGGACTCGAACCGTGAATGCCTCCTCTTTGTGCATACATTCTACCATTACGCTATTGCAGTTTGGTGTGATTTGCATAAACATTCTTTCTTATGCTCTTCCATGTCGGAATTGCTTACTATGGCTAAGCAATGGGCACACCCGCGCACACACGCACAAATACGGGCAGCTATATCGTGGATTTTAAAAAAATAAATAAATATTTTACTTTTTATAACTGTGATGGGGGTTTACAGTGTCAGGGAGTGTGGTGTTGGGTGCAAGTACATTTGAGCGAACTCACTCTTGTGTGTTGACATTTTGCTTTTACTACACTTGTAGGGGCATGGACATTTAGACTACTCGGCAGTAGGACACGCCCCCTGCTTTCATACTCGGTACGTGTAAGAGTTACGGTTGAGTCAGCGTGCCCTCATGAATATTCATGGCACGCTGACGTCATACCGTTCAACTGCAGCCTCCGAGTAAGACTTATTAAGTCTTACACGGAGGATTCGTGAATCTGGGGGAGAGTCATTGAAGGACAAAAAATATTTTCACAATAATACAAAAAATAATGTTAAATTATGTAACTACCTCAAAAAGACTTTAAAAGATGTATGATTACATATAATCAGAACACCAACACAGTAAAAGCTATACTTCATAAATATTGGTCAATTATGTCAGCTATTCCTGAAATAAGAGACTGTATAGGTGACAGACCAACTTTTGGTTACAAAAGATGTAACAACCTAAAAAATAAGTTATGTTATAAAGAACAACCTAGAAGTAACATCTTTTAAAGACCAATAAAGTAGGAACACTTATATGTAATAAATGTGTGCATTATATTAACATAAACATTGGAAA
This sequence comes from Protopterus annectens, assembly GCF_019279795.1. Lineage (NCBI taxonomy): Eukaryota > Metazoa > Chordata > Ceratodontiformes > Protopteridae > Protopterus > Protopterus annectens. Next base: position 1,079,848,690 of record NC_056741.1, read on the forward strand.
TAATTTTCTTCATCACGTCACTGGAAAAATAATATGAATGCCTATAGGAATTGTGATACTAGAAATGTTATATATATATAGCCACATGCCAATCATGTACTGCATGTTATGTTGGAAAAACCAACAAACGATTTAAAGATTGTATAAGTAGTCACTTATCTGAGATTATCAGAAAAGTAAGTACCAATGCACTTTATAAACATATTGAAAATACTGATGTGACATAGTATTTGAAATTTATGATTTTATCTAAACTAAATAATTCCATATATGGTGGTGATTTAGTACAACATCAAAGTCAAAGTAAACTTTATTGTTGATCAGATATACACAGCAGTGCAAGCTGAATGAAATTATGTTGCTTTGCTCCTCTTTGCAAGACATAACAATGAGCACATAGTTTGAATGACAGTAAGACTAATGCACATACAGTAATAACTAAAATATTAACAACACAATAGATTACCACAATTGGACAGGAAGACATTAAACAATATTATACTAATAGGGATTGCAAGACTATGACTTTACATTGTGATTGCTTAGCATATTGTACTTCATCAGTTGTAGTATCATATACTTTGATGTTCATATTGCACATATATGGAGTGGTGACTCACTCCTGACTATTGCACATTTGAAAAATAACAGCATAAAAAATCAGGCTAATTGCATCAGTTATTGAAGCAATTCCCAGAGTGATTACTATAGCTGATACGTCATAGCAAGTGGCATATTGATCTAATTATTCACTGTCATGCCTGGCATTTAAGTTCAGCAGCCTTATGGATAGAGCGAAGAAGCTCCTGTTCAGTCTAGATGTTTTGCAGTGTAAGTTGCGATACCGTCTGCCCGAGGAAAGGTGGAATTACTTGCCGTGGGCAAGATGAGTGGGATCATTGATTATCTTCCTAGCCCTTCCCACACACTGAGTTTCATACAGATCATCCATGGATGGGATCGAGGAACCAATGACTTTTTCTGCTGTCCTCACTACCCTCAGCAGAACCTTGCTGTCAGATGCTTTGCAGTTACCATATGATGTTATTTAAGAGGATGCTCTTGATGGTCCCCCTGTAGAAGGCTTTTAGGATGGACTGAGACAGTTTTGCCTTCCTCAGTTTCCTTAGGAAGTGCAGGCATTGTTGTGCCTTCTTCACTGTGTGGCTAATATGAGTCGATCAGGATACGTCATCTGAGATGTACACCCCCAGGAACTTGGTGTTTTTGACTCTTTCCACTGCTACCCCTTTAATTTCCAGAGGTCCACTATTAATTCATTGGTCTTGCCTATTTTTAAGGCCAGATTGTTGCACCAGCCTATCAGATGATGCACTTCACCCCTGTAGGCAGTTTCATCATTTCTGACAAGATCTACGACAGTGGTATCATCTGCAAACTTGATGATTTAGTTGGATTCATGCTTTGCCATGCAGTCATGCATCAATAAGGTGAACAGTAGAGGACTCAGGATGCAGCCCTGAGGGACACCTGCGCTCAGTGTAATACTGATTGAACTATTTCTCACACATACTTTTTGGGGTCTGTTGATGAGAAAGTCCAGTATTCAGTTACACAAGGGGGTGTTGATCCCCAGCTGGATCAGCTTCGATATCAGATTCTGGGGGATGACAATGTTAAAGGCAGAATATCAGATTAACATACTGAAATGGAGGAATTTAAATGGATTTTGAAGCTTAAAGCTCACATTTCACCATGCTTAAATGAAACTGTATCTTTAAAACCCTGTTAAAACAATTACCTCAGAGGGTTTGATATAGCATGTGACTTATTTTAATTAATTATTTAAACTTGTTTGTAGATGCCTGATGAAGCTTTCTTAAGTGAAACTGTTGAGTTGCATAATAAATATTGGATTTTATTCCTGTTTCAGTTATTTGTGCTAACGTGGTTCCAGTGGATTTTAACATATTATGTTTTCACTGCATTCATGGAAGAAGAAATAATATATAATGACTTCTGTATTTCTGGCATGTACTGAAAGCTTTTGGGAAAAACATAATGACAGTGTCTATACTGTTTTTCTCCATATGTATAGACGATAAGCAGTTTTTAAGCAATGTATCACCCATCTATTGATGGTGCAAAACTAATTATTTCATGAATGAAGTAATTTCTCTTGAATTTTGTTTTATGGAAGGAAAACCACATGTTGCTTCATCCAGATGATAATTAAAATAAAGTAATGTTTTAACCAGAAGGAAACATCTGTAATTACAGCAGGCAAAACTTTAGGAATTTATAAAATTACCCACCCATGTTATTGGTTGCAGAAAAAAACAAACACATGCACATCTCTGACCAGACTTGCTGGCAACATGCCAGTCAAGCCCACACTCCTGTCCATCTAGTAGTGATGTTTTCTTGTGTGTTTGATACTGAAATTATTTTTATGCTATTTGTAACTAAGTTACTTTGAAAGAAAAATGCAAAGATGAAGATTGTCATATACAACCACACTTCTATAGCTGGAGCCAAGGAAGTTACTAACATAAACTAATTATGTAACCTGTACCAACTTAGCTGAATTACAGGTGTTTGGGGACTGATGTCTATGCAGACAATTGAAAGCCTTAAGATTATTATTATTATTAGTTTTTTGACACTTCTGAAGAAAGTTTAACTATATTCTGTAATTTTCAAATTGTCACAAAGAAAACATATATAATGGCCAGCTTTTCAGCAATTAGCTCATTCTAACTCTCAGCAATTCTGCTTACTTTAAAGCAATACATCAAGTTTAGACTTAAAGCAAGTATATATTAAAATAAGTGAATTAGTTTGTATTAATTAAATACAGAAACAAAGTGAGAATTATAACACTACTCTGCTGCAATAAATGGCAATGCATAATGCACTCCAGTGTGGACCATGTATGTATAAGTGCCAACATTGTGCAGATATCCTGGGACAGTACTGCATAATGAAGCCTTTCAGTGATGAAAGCAGCAGTCACTGAGCAAGTAGCTACACTGTGCTGTGAGAGACCCCATGACCCTGAACCATCCATACAGGTTGTATGTGCATATCCAAAACAAGGTATGTTTACACACACATTGAAGGAGTGTACAGATATCTTAGAGAATGGGCAAACTGTACATCAGCACCCTGAATGGAGAACAAACATTCTCCAGCAGGGTAGTAATTTACAAGTAATGCCTGCTGAAAAACGAGTGCACCGCTTCATGGCAGCATATCAAGCTATTGTGATCTTGGACTGAATAAAAACAAATGTCTGCCATTATTTTATGCTCGCTAAGCAGTGCTTTTTCTATTTAGCTTGTGTAAAATGTGAAAAAAGAAGACAATTAAAAAAAAAGTGGTATATGTTTATGTCTGTGTGTGAGTGTATGCGTGCATGTCAGTGAAACTAAGAGCGAATAAGCCATTATTTTACACTTACTAAGCAGTGCTTGTGCTGTTTAGCGAGTTTAAAATAAAAAAAAGACAAAAAATTTAAAATAAGGCATGTGTGAGAGTGTAAGCATGTATGAGAGTAAAGGAGAATGATTGATCAAGTGAAACAGAAAAAAGTGTGTGTGTATGTGTGTTTGTCCCTGCATGTGTGAGTGAATGCATGCATGAAAGCATAAGAGACTGTGTGCATGGGTGTGTGTGTGTGTGTGTGTGTGTGTGTGTGTGTGTGTGTGTGTGTGTGTGTGTGTGTGTGTGTGTGTGTGTGTGTGTGTGTGTGTGTGTGTGTGTGTGTGTGTGTGTGTGTGTGTGTGTGTGCGTGCATGTGTGAGAGACAGAGAGAGTAAAGTATGAAAGCAATCTAGTGATTGTCTGGCAGCAACAGCAGTTTTGAGTACCTCTCAACCTCAGGCATAGTTCTCAACCTATTAGCACAAAACATCTGGACAAAACCTGACATAATGGGGAGACAAATGTTAAGAAATAGGGACACATTTTAAATATTGCTCTTATAAACTTATAAGTCGCTAGAATAACAGGATTTGTGTTAGCATGTATTTTTTGAAGCATATGAAGTCTGAAACTCAAATGCATGTCATTATTTACCAACTTTAATCTTTAGATCATCCCAGTGCTTTGTCAAAAAACACATTTTTTATAAAAAACAGACCAAAAATATGAGGGAAAAGTCTGGGCATTCTGCAAAAATATGTACAGTTGAGAGTTATGCTCATAGATCAAGATATCTTGATAAGCCTAAAATAAATGAGACAAAGGCTCAACATAGAACATATTTTAAATGATTTGTGCTAGCATGCATTTTCTGAAGCAGAGGTGTGTGCGAGAGAGAGAGAGTGAGTGAGATCTAGCACTAGCAGCAGCAAAGATGGTTGTATTCCTTTGGACCTTCAGCTGAAGCAATCTGGATAAAGTCTAAAATAAAAGGGGACCAAAGGCTCAAAAATAAAAATATATTTTAATTGTTGCTCTTATAAAATTACAAACTTGCTTAAATAAAAGGATATGAGTTAGCAAGCATTTTCTGATGGAAATAACACTCTGAAACTCAAATGTATATCATTATTTAGTAACTTCTGTCTCCGATGACTGGCAATAAATCAAACATTTTAGGAGTAAGGGACCAAAAAATAAAGTAAATATCTGGATTTTTTTAAGTATTATATTTTAGATGTAAAATGCTTCCTCTAACACCATTAACACATATTACAGCAAGTTTGAAACATTAGGCAGAGAAACTATTTGATGTCAAAAATATATATATAAAAATAATAATATAGTATTGAAAACAAGTAAGTTAAACACAATACGTTTATGGAGACCCTCTTCTCTAAGTATAAGAATGCCCTCCAGGGTGTGTGTTAATGTTTAATTAATGCCCTTCCAGGGGTCTAGAGGCCATCTGCCTTCAGTGGTGGGCCTCATAACACCACTGGGAGGGCATTAATTATACATTAACACACTTGGTCAGGCATTATTGCTTGCTTGGAACCGACAAAGGGGCAGTGATGTAACATGAAAAAAATGAGAACAAAGCTCAGTAAGAAATATTTTAGAAGATTAAAACAAATACTGAAAACTGCTTTAACATCTAGGAATAAACTTCAAGCTATAAACCATCTTGCACTTCCTGTTTTAATTTAAAGTTTTGGGGTAATTGGCTGGTCACAAAAAGAGCTGGATAAGCTTTGACAGCAAAACAAGAAAATTACTCCATGCCTATCAAATGATATATAAGAACTATTGTTTGCTGAGATTACATATTCCTCAGTCTGAAGGAGCCATGGACCTCCTTGATATAACTATACACATAGGTTGGTGACTGTGGGATTGCATCATCAGATCCAAAGATATTGAAAGTTCTAAAACATGAACAAAAGAATTGTAAGATGCCCTCTTTGCTTAGATTTAGCAGACGTCTTAAGGAAAAATGCAAGCATGGAAATCCAACCAAACATGTATAAAATACAGGTTGCAACACAGAAATTGCACAAAAGCAAAAGGAATAATGCAAAAAAAGGATTATGAAAAAAGAAAAGATACATCAAAAGATCACAATTATAGCTAGAAATATAGAGATGTGCTGAAACAGCTGTATGTTGGCCAAGAGTTGTCATGCCAATGGCTTAAATATGGTGAATTTAAACCAAAAGATGAAAGGTTAATACTGGCAGCCCAAGACAGTGTATTACATAATAGAGTGTTCATAAAATCCATAGAAAATTTAGGCGATACAGACAAATGCAGTTCAGAACTAGAAATGGTGAGTCTATGTCATATAATGGAACAGCCACATTGTCAGACGTCATCTCATCGACAATGCAGTCCGTTGAATGCCCCCATACCCTCTGCTAATTATATATACCGACTCCGAGATTGCACTACAATGGGGTAAAGGGCAAATTGCCTGATCCCTACCATAACATGATCTCAGTCAGAATGGTTTGATGGCCTGCATTGTTGATAAGATGATGTTTGACAATGTGGCCATTCAATTAAATGACATAGACCCAGAAATGGTTTCACATCTTGTTGCAGAGTATGATGCACTCATTGCCGAAGGTTTGTATACTGAAAGACATAACAATGCGACAAGGTTGTTACACTGGAGACTTTGTAAAAATTACAACATAGAGGCTGCTGAGAGACATTGGAAACATGACCCACAGAGGATTGTTGAAAATGATGAAGTAATGATTACGTGGAATGACGGATTACCCCATACCAGCAGTTAAGAACTTAGAATCAAATAGACCAGATATTGTAGTTCAAGTGAAAAAGACAGAACTAGCTTGATTATTGAAACTGCTACTTCCAGTGACTACAGTGTCTTATAAACTGAAATATATAAATGTATAAAGTATCAGAACTCACAAGCAGAAACTACAGCAATGTGGAATAAGGCCATACAGATAGTTCCAGATGTAGCTGGGGCAACTGGGCTAATAAAAAATTCTTCAAAGATATCTAAATATGTTACCAATAAAAGTAACCCCCTATGAACTGTAAAAAGAGGCAATTCTGAGTATATTGCAGGTGCTGAGAAGAACATTCATATAAAATGTCAAAGACTAAAGCAAAACTGATTTTATGAACTTTAATTATGCCCTGACTTAGGAACCAGTCTATTCTCATCAAGGTAATTAAACACCTAAGCATTTGGAGGAATTAAACCAAAGCACACACAATCATAGTTAGGACCCCATACAAGTATTACATAGTAAAACACCAACTTTTTTTATCGTATAATTGGGAAGGAAACAGGTTGATAATACAGTCAAAAAGAGGAAAAAGCTAGGGAACACTGCCTATGTAGAAGAAAGAGAACAGTGATTTGAGGGTGGGGAGAAGGTGGGTATTTATTGTGAGATAGCCGACCTTGTTTTTTGAAAAAGGGTAGAGATGATTGGAAGTATGGAGAAATTGAGATTAGGAAGAAGAGTATTCCGGTGGACCAGGGGCAAATACACAGACATGCAGCATAGATAATGACTAACAGGAAAGGTGGTGGTAAAACACTAGGGTAAAAATAGAGAAACAAAGACAGAGAGGGGGTATATTACTAATGATGGGGATGACTGCTCAAAAAATGGGGGGAGTAACACACAAGGAAGGGTAGCACCATCATTGGTGGTGGATGTCGACGGCCCCTCAAGAAGTGCCTGAAGAGTACCTGTTCAGAGGTTACTAGTCACCTTCATGGCTGATATCATAGGTGGGCTCTCCTGAGGTATAAATCAACTATTCTACTATTTTTTTACGTGAATGTCTGTAGTCCAAACACATTTGTCTGAAACCACTTTCAGTGACCGTAGAGTTTTGTCTTTATTTCCATTGCTTTGGTGTAGGTATATAAAAGCCTGGGAATAGTGGAGCATCCTCCTCATATTGGGTGTGCAGGGGAGGTGTCACCCTGCAAAAACATGCCTTTTTCTGGTGTTCACTTGAAGGGGTTTCAGCATATTTATTACGAGTATCAGAATTCAGGAATGTGTTGTTGAATTATTTTTGTCATGATTCTGCTCAGCTGCTGGTGGCCAGCTCTTCAGGGCCAGGCAGCTGTACTATTCTTGCCATCACATCAGTATACAGTCCAGTGTGCATATATGGGTATCAAGCAGTCAGTTCACCAAAGTCTTTGTCAACTGATGCATATTGTGCTGGATGATCTAGGGTAACCCCTCAATGCCATTCCCTCAATGGAGAATCAGCACTGCAGGCCAACAGTGACTACTCCAGTTTATCTCACACAGGATGACATTCATCCCCATGCAGAGATGGAGTCCTGGGGGCTGCTGGCAACCTAGAGGTGGGTGTGCTGGCTAGTACAGGGCATGGAGACCAATGCCTCAATGCTGTCTGCTACATGGTCAATCTTGCAGAAAAAAAAAAATAAATGTAGAAAAGCAGAACTGGAAAGTAATAAAACTGAAACAAGAATATGGCAGAAAAAGAACAGCACACAAAACAGGCCCTGGAAGGAGGAAAAACATCTCATAAGAGAAATACATATCAATGACTGGGGAACACCTGTGATAGGACTGAGGATGACCTCAGAGAATATGAATAGCAGTGTCACTGTCAAAAAGTTGTTGGACAGTTGCACTCTTTACAAATGGAAACCAGTGTGTATGTGCAATGAGCAATGAAGCATATAATTAATTAAACTGAACAAATAAAATGCTCATTGCTATGAGAAACTAGGGCATGAAAAGTTGTCATACTACAACAAATGAAAGGATGTGGAGTGCAAGTTACAACAGTAGCACAGGTAACATGCCTAAAACTAGCATTCCTAATAAACAATGAGCAATAAAGTGGTTCTGCAATAGTACAAAGGAAAAAAAAAGCCTCATTGCAGAGATACACAGATTCAGTTCAATTGTCCTGCACTTGGCAGTTTTAAAAAAAATAACATCACAGTTTGAAAAGCGAGTGAATAACTATGCAGTGGCAGTAGCAGTCATGTTAGGCAATCAGCAACTAAGGAATGCTGTAATAGTCCAATGGAGAAAAGAATCACTGCAGTGTTTCACGGGTTCAGTACAGTTGTCATGACTGCAACAGTTAATAATATTTTGACAGTTACTTATGTATTAAAATAACAATTTTATAAGGGCAAATTCAGAACTATGCAAATGTGAGATGTTAAAATGGAAAAATAAAGGTAATCACCGTGGTAAGCAAGTTAACGGCATATTATAGTTATAGCAGCAGTGCAGTATACTTATATTTCTAGCTGGAGAGTCAAACCTGCTTCCCCTGGCAAGCAAGCCTATTTGCTACAATTTTGTTCCTCCTCTGTGCAACAGAGAAAGCACATTAATGAGCATATCATACACATGACAGCAAATGACAGCTATACATATGCTTTCAGGCCTACTGTACAATGGCTCATCAAAAAAAAAAGAGTGAGAGAGAGAGAGAGAGAGAGAGAGAGTGAGAGAGAGAGAGAGAATGTCTCTACCTAACCTTTTCTTCTCAATGGGGAGAAGGTCTGAGTAGCACCTATTAGGATCAAATAAAACCAGAACTATACTAAATGCCTTCAAGTAATGTAAAAAACACAATACTAAAATGAAGCACTACTAGATAAAACAAAAAATAAAAGGTTGACACCACCAAATGTTTTCAACAATTTAATACTCAAAATACAAAGATTAAGCACTTTCGACCATAACACAAAGGCCTTCTCCAGAATTAAAAAGTCTCATTCACCTCACCTTTAAATACTACTACCAATAAAAAATAACCAATCAACTGTTTTTTTTTTTTTTTTATCTCGTAGTGCTTCATTTTAGTAACCTATTAATATCACCTTTTTGAGCATTGCTCTGCAGAGTAGCTGTTGCCTATAGCATCATTCACTGCCCTGGTAAGAGCATGTCAGGTATTGATCTTACCTAGGAATCCTTCATAACTGAGAGGCTCACTCGGATCCTCAGAGGTGATATCAACTCAACAGGTCAAGTACAGGAGTGAAAATGATAGCATTTAGCATGCACAAATAGGAAGCACAGTAACACAATGCCATTCTATAACAATATGATTCATAAGGTCATTAGTGCAAGGGAGAAGAGTGGCAGCAGAGTTAGTCTACATGGGTGCACATACTCTACTTGACCTTCATGAATGAACATGGCCACAATGGGGAGCTGAGTATTGAAATGACAATGGCCATTGGTGTGATGGAAATATTTAGCAGTGCCGCCAGGCTGATAGCCTCAATCACCTTGATTGCTCATAATGCACGTGCATGCGACAAACAAGAAATAGTGCTAATGACACATTATATCACTGATGCTATTCAGATAACACTAAATCACATTGTTAACATAATCTCTACACTAGAAGCCTCCTTATAGCACAGAAGAATGTGCGGTCTCCATACTGTAAGAAACAATGCTACTGAGAATAATAGACCACAGAACACAGAAGATATTTGAGAAAAATGACATTATATAGAAAGTAACACCAGGCAGGAGTACTGCACTGCAGGGCCACTTCAGGGTACATGGTTGCCAAAAACAGTCATTGTACTCTTGAGACTGCTGTGTGCTAAAAACACAAAGTTCCTGCTAAGGATAATGCAGACCATGTTGGAGTGGAGACAGACAAACCAATAAGGACTCAGAGAAAAGCCAGGGTATGTTGCAGTCAAGGTGGGGGGGCTTGTAATTGTTAAGTGTGCAGGGAAAAGATTAAAATATCTCCTCCTGGATATGTGCAACTGTTTGCTACAGTTAAAAAAAAGTTTTGTTTTTTTTTAACCATGAGCACCATAGCACTGTGTGCAGGCAGGATATAAACTGTAGCAACTGTTTCCTGCAGGTGTAGCAAACAGTTTGCTACATTTTAAAAGAAGATTTTTTTTAATAAAATAAGTTGAAGGAGGGTTGGGGTAGGGGACAGAAACAGAATCTAAATTGCTGGTGCAGGAGAGTGGGGGGAGTGTGTCATGCATCTGGTCACCTGTATGCTGTGCTAGTGGAAAGAGCATTCCTGTTTTTTTTTTTTTGCAATTTTATGGCGCAGTTGGGGATGGTGTGGGGGTGGGGGGGGGGGTGGATCTAACTGCATAAGCCAGTCATTGTGATCGGCTTATTACAGTGAAATGCCTTTTTTTTCTTCTTCTTCACTTGAAGAGCTGAAAGGGTGGGGAGCTGGTTCATAGTCAGTTCTGGGCACTGGTGGAACCAGCTTTGTTTCTCAAATTTTATGTGTTTCTGTATCACACTGACATACTTGTTTTTGTCATTTTCTCACGTTAGTTCTCATTAGCATGTTGACACAATTGCAGGTTATTGCATGGTTTGTTGCATGCAATGCATACCTCATTATTTTTCCCGCTTGTGTTATCACACTACATGTGTCTCTGAATCACCCTCTCCAAGCAAATCATCACTCTCCTTGCTAGTCCATTTAACCTACTGCTTTCAAAATACCCCCTATAGATTTTATTGTAGGCTAGGACTATTTTGTCCATCTACTCTGTTTGCCTTCCTACCAACTGGATGTGCTGTAGGTCTTAAATTTTTTTTTCAAACAACCTGAGATTCTATTTACAAACCACACCAACTCTCATGTACCCCTAGAATCCAATCGAAGAGCACTGCAAATGAATTCTTCCCTCAGATACCTACTCTTTGGCAAACTCTCCTCACTGGCCTAAAGGAAATCAACACTCACTGCAAATTTAAAATGTGACTAAAAAGAAGCACTTCATCCAAACTAAAGGCCTACTTCAGCACAAGACATATCACTAACACTCTATTGATCTCTCCTTTCCACTTCTCTGCTCTGCTCACATAATTATTGAAGGATGGCCCTGTTTAGAAAATAATGTAATTTATTAATGTTAATTTAGAACAGTTTGATTACTTTTATATAAATGTAAATATGACTGTCACAAGTGAAAATTCAATAAAGGTGTTTAAAAATGTACATGTTATACATTACGCCCTGCTTGTTTATTATATTGTACATATATAGTTTTTCTATGTAACTAATCTGAACTACTTTTATTACTTACATTTTTGACTTCTTTGTTTGCCTGTGGCATCTGGCCTCAGAACATCCTTGGGCATGTGTTATTTACACAGTAACACACCCTGTTGAGCATTATTGCTTGCATGAGCTAACTCTCAACATAGAAAAACAATGATGGACATTGACTGATTTAGAGCATTTGCATGAGAAGGCCATTGGTCAAAGATGAACCTGAAAGAATATCCAAGAAGTAAACATTTGTGAATTATACATGAACCATATTATTCCTTTTTTCCCTATTGGTTTGTTGGATTGCAGTTATGTTCCTCTATATGGAAACTTGTGCTAAGAAATAAGTATATTATTAAACATATTTAAAGAATGGTTATCACACACACACACACACACACACACACACACACACACACACACACACACACACACACACACACACACACCTACAGATGGGGGAGTAAATATACTGTGTTGACTAGTCATTTGGTTGACAGAATGATGTGTGTGTGTGTGTTTGTGTGTGTGTGTGTGGGGGGGGGCATTTAGTTGGGTGAGCTGTTGGTCAAGTGAACTTATTTATGAATGTTTCTGGTGTTAAAAGTGTGAAGGTACATGTGTGTGTATACGTGTACCTTTGGTTATAATGAAAAAAATGTTGGCATTGGGCTCTGGATGCATGCATGAGAGTTTGTGAGTTAGAATTAGAGTTAGAGCTAGTGTAGGGTATAGATTTAGTGTTGCTTGTGTGTGTGTGTGTGTGTGTGTGTGTGTGTGTGTGTGTGTGTGTGTGTGTGTGTGTGTGTGTGTGTGTGTGTGTGTGTGTGATAGAGAGTAACTGGTGAGTATGAGTGAGTGTGTGTTTTTTGGTTAGATAAAGAGTAAAGGCCAGATAAAGGGATACATTTAGTGTTTGTGTGAGCATGTGAGAGTGTTTGTGTGCATGTGTGTGTGTGTGTGTGTGTGTGTGTGTGTGTGTGTGTGTGTGTGTGTGTGTGTGTGTGTGTGTGTGTGTGTGTGTGTGTGTGTGTGTGTGTGTGTGTATGTGTGCGTGCGCACAGGGTTTCTGGATGTCTTGTGTTATAGAAAGGCTTTTTGTAAGATAAGGTGTAAGTTTAGAGTTAGGGGCAGGGCTAGGGTTTATGATTAGGGTTAGCAACGATTGGTGGTGCAGGGGGCTGTTCTTCCTGTGGCTGAAGCTTTGGCTAGTTTAAGTGGATGAAAGTTTATTCTGTTGCTTCTTGACAGGCACCGGAACCATAGAGCGAGGGAGGTGGAGCACCCCCCACTTTTACAGCTGAAGGCCTGTTTTCCTTTAAGGAGGACGCTTGTGTGCGTCACATGCTAATGTGACTTTTAAACAAAAAAGTGCATGGAAAATGTGGTAAGGAGAAGTGCTTTTATAAAGGCTGTGCTACTGCTCCATTTCTATTTATGAAGGGAGTTTGTGGAGAAGCAATGTTTCTGATCACATCATTGCTAAGCCTGCTGCCAGAGTCACCCACTGTAAGGAGAAGTACTTTTCTGAAGGCTATGCTGCTGCTCCATTTCTGTTTCTAAAGGCTATGCTGCTGCTCCATTTCTGAAGGCTGTACTCTGTAATAAATGTTCAAATATACTGTATGTATGATAGAATGTTATCATCAAGAGCTTTCCTCCCTATGTTTCCTTTGAAAATGTTTCTATTCAGATTACTTTCTGGTACACAAATACAAATTACATAAACATTTTTCTCTTCATACAGCTAACTAAATAAAAAAAATTTCAGTAGTAGATTATGCAATAGTTATTCCTCAGTTTGGTCTTTGGACCGTGAAGAGAGGCATGTGCTTAACTGAAATATGTATTGTTTAAGGATAGATGTGAGTGATGTAATTATCTGTAGCAGGGTCTCTAAGATCAGCAGATGTTTAGTCCATTCATAAACATAGGCAGTTAGTAGGTTTTTCATGCATTCAGGAGATCATGAGCATGGTTGGAGTTAGTCCAGGAGAGGTTAACTGGGTTCAGTGGACCTGGCAGAGGAAGACAGTAGCCCTTGTAGCAACTGATTGTCATATACAAGGGGTCAAAAATTCTACAAAAAAGAACCTTCAGCTCATATTACTGTGTGTGCGGTTGCCTCCCCAGTCTTATTACACGCAGTCCCTCTTTCACTCCTCGTCGCTAAAGCCAATCAGTCAAATGGCCTCACCTGGAAATGGTGCTATTACCAGAATAATTCAGTAGACTAATTTAGAGATTTGATCTACTGAATGATTTTGGATATGAGGAGGAAAATGTGCACACCATCTTTGGAAGGTGTAAGCCCATTCACTTCTCCGAATGGATATTAGGTCATAGTGCAACTACAGGTAGGTATAATGGAACCAGCTATGTGTGTATGTATGGGAATGAAATGTGTGTGTGTATATACATGTGTGTGCATGTTTGTAGGAGCATGAATGTGTCTGCATAGGTGAGTGTGAGTGAGCATTCATGTGTGTGTGTGTGTGTGTGTGTGTGTGTGTGTGTGTGTGTGTGTGTGTGTGTGTGTGTGTGTGTGTGTGTGTGTGTTTGTGTGTGTGTGTGTAAAATGCCCCAGTTTCTTATAGCTGGTGGTTAGAATTACTCTGACTCAAACGCTATACCTTATGGTACAACAGCCTGCATTCTCTACCCACACCACCACTTGTGATTCAGGGAGTTTCACAGAATATTTGGCTCATACTTTTGGTCTATTCCTCTTAAAATTTGTTGTTGTCTGGCAAATAGTGAGAACAGAATTCACTAAATAATACTAGCCCTTTAAGTTTCAGTCTTCCTATCTTTTTTGGAAACACATGGCAACACAGAACACTATTCTAGCAACTTTCTAAGATTATACAAGCAATACTTAAAATGTGTCCCTGGTTTTTGGCCTTTGCCCCCCCCCCCAAATAAATTTTGTCTTTTTCCAGATATCTTCTGCTGTGAAATTGAGAGCATTTGCTGTGTCAAGTGGATGATGCAGTGGTAGTGTTATTGTATCACAGCAAGAGGTTCTCTGGTTTGATTCTTGGTTGGGGTGCCTTCTCTGCAGAGTATGTATGTTATTTCTGGGTGCTCTAATTCTCTCCCATGTTACAAAGACATCTGTCTGGAGCATTTCTCCCTGGGCCTCTGCCGAAAATTGGCTTTATTCCAAGTCAGACTTTCCTTTCCTGGTGAACAAATGTTAAATAAATAAAAAAATTTACAATGAGCTGAGAGCTTCAGAGGAAGAGAGGTTTAGTGGTGTTTATTCCAAGTCTGTTTGCATTGCTAGTAGCACAATAGTTAGTAGCCTTACTTTTGATGCAGAAAGCTGTGGGTTCTACTCCCACAGTATGCAGATGGATCGCTGATACTATACTGTGTTGTACTTTAAAGGGAGTGGATGCTGCAGTCCTGTGAATGTCCTTCTTTGGACGAGTCACCTAGTAACTATAAACTTATCAGTTTATCATCCATTCCCTACTGAAATATTACTAGCTTATCATTTGTTAATGTAACATAGGCAATTTATTCTTCAAGGGCAACAACCACTTTATTTATAGATGAAACAATGAAATATAAAGTTGATTCCTAGCAATAACCTCTTCATTAGTTAGAGATCTCTTTAACGTGCAGTTATTTAGATGATTTCCTTCTGCAGACATTTTACATAATTACTGATATTGGTGGATGTAATGACAGAAGTTTGAGTGGGCTTTTATGGTTGACAGTTTCTGAAATGGGTAGTTTTGTCATTATTGATTCAAACATTTTGTTTCATTGCTTACTAGAAGACTGTTCAAAACTACAAATTTAAAACACATTCTAACAACTGGTGCTGTATTATACAAGGAATATAATTTAATACAATCAGGAAGGTTAATCAAAGAATGCATACATGTATGCATGGCCATAAGAAATGTGTTTGAAAACAGTCCAAAGGAAAGTGTGAAAGGCTCAAAATCATGGGCACATTTTAAGCTTTACTCTTCTTACCAAAGCAATGTTTGAAGGTAACACAGTTGACATCACATTACTTTACCTGGGCAAGCCTTTTGCCACAATCCCCTACTCAGGTGTAGTACAAAAGATGAATACTGTAGGAGCAAACACTTGCATCACTAGCTGGATTGCCAATTTGGTCAAAGGATGCAGGAGATCAAAACAGGGGAAGGGACCACTCACCAATGGAGTCCCTCAGGATTCAGTGCTGAGACTTTTTCTGTTTGGCATATACATCTCAAAAGTAAAAGGAAATACCAAAGGGCTTTAGCCGGCTAAGTTTAAGATGATTGCAAGTGAAGACCAGTTACTGAATCCCCAAATGACTTAACCATCATGCAGGAAGGTTTGTCCCAAATAATAACTGATGTCAAAATCATGACAATGCCCTCTGAGAACTGACCCAATTGTTTGGCATTTGGGAACTTGTATGTATAGTAACCTAACCTTTGACCAACATGTTCCCAGAATCATAAGAAAGCCTTTCTATATTGCACAGCTTATAAACAAATTGTGACTAAATCTAGAGATGTTGTTGTCCCCTTTACAAAGTTCTCATTAGGTCAATAATTTTGTATAATGCCTACTTTGGCATGTATCCGTCCAGCCCCATGCAACAATTGGAAGATCTGCATAGATACCTTGCTAAAAGGATACAAGTCCTAAACAATAGGTCTTGCATGGACCACCTCAAAGGTTTATTACTATACTCAGTATCCTACAGAGTGCTTAGAAGTGACATGTCTGGCATACGAGGCATCCTATGACCTAATACAGATGGACCTACTGAAAATCAGCAAGTCAAATGGCATCAGAAATACTCAGTCCAGGTATCAAACCTGAATGTTGTAGAGAGATGTATATATATTACAGAGGCTACCACTGTTCCAGAACAGGCTATCCATCCAAGTAAAACAAAGCTCATCCCTGTCCATATTCAAATGCAACCTGGATCCAAGGATGGGTAAAAGAAAATGTACTCCAGGATTGCCCCTCATGCACTAATGGATACAGGCAGTTCCTAAATGCTGCATCCCTTACATGGGTCCCCTCAAATTATTTATAGTATGATCACATTTATTCTCACTAAAGCTAATATACAGTTATCAGCCATGGGATAGGTAAGACCAATCAAGAAATGTTAATTCAAGCACCAAAATGGAAACTGGCTAAGCTTAAAATGTCCTCCAAGTGAACCTATGTTATGGTAGTAAATAGTTAAAAATTGCTCTTTTTAGATCATTAAGTGCCCCTCTCACCCTCCGCCCCTCCCCGCAGTCTGCAGCAGCTTCTGGCGCCTATGCTTCTTGATTAGTCACAGTGGAAGCATAATCTCAGTTATATGAACATTGGATTGACTATAACAGAATTTATCCTGTTGAATACCACAGGTAACTAATATCTAATTGTGATATAATCTCTGTTTTGACAAGGCAGGTTTTTATGCATCATACCAACTACTCCACTCAAAATATGTCTAAATTGTTCAATGAATTATTTTGGTGTCAAATTCCTTAATAATTTCCAAGCTGACTCTTCCTATTCTATTACCCCAGTTATTCAGTCAAAAACATCTCCTACATTTTTCTGGTATGTCTTTCCTCCTGTAACTATGTTGCTTTCTTTATAGCACCCAATAAGCTTTTAGATATTCTAAACTTATTTGCTTCAGCAATAATTCCTTGATTTTTTACTATGACAAAGGTCAAAGTAGCAAGTCAACTATTTTCATATTTTGTCTTACTACACTCCTGTAAAAGTGAAATCACATATGACATTTCTCTTTACAAATTTTGTCGTCTTCCAATGACGTCTTTTAAATATTAACTTGTGGTATAAACTGTGTTGCTATTAGTTTTCAGAAAAAACTATACTGTTAATCTAACCTGGACCCCTGACCTTGCCAATGCTTATTTTTTCCTACTTTTTCTTCTCTGAATGGTCTGTGACTATCCTCATTTGCTCTTGTAACACAACAGAACTGAGATGACTTTTTGTATCTTTTTGTTTTCCTAATTCAGATGATATCCCATTTGACAATCAATCCCCCAGGTTTACTAATCTTCCATGCAGGACTAGCTTAGCCCTGCATGGAAGTGACCATTTAGGAGCAGGACGGCAGCATGTCATGCATATTAATGAGGCGCACTGACCCAGCTCCTAGGCTTACATGGAGCATGTAAGAGTGCAGGGGGTGTGTCTGAGAGCAGAGCTCTCAGAATAAACACGCCTCCGCAATGTAGAACAGCAGAATGTGGTATGCAATGAGTGAGACTGCTCACAGGTGACTGCATATCCCCACCAACAGTCCCCCTTGTGTATAACAGCAACAGAATGTAGAAATAAAATGAAGAAACCCTTTTTTAAAATCCGATTACAGCTAACTGTAGGTGCGCGGGTGTGCCCATCGCTTAGCTATGGTTAAAGCAGTTTAAAAGGCTGAAGAGGATAACAAGGAAGATATATACAAATGAAGAAGCATCGTAATATTGTAGTGGGCAGAGCGTTCGCCTAATGAGCAGGCATTCCTGGTTCGAGTCTCACTGCAGCACATTCCATCTTACATGGCAAAGCATGTTATGACCAATATTTTTGTTGCATAACCCACTAAATAACATATATTTATGAACTGGAGTACTGCAGTAAATGCACATGGAGGTGTCAGTGTCATAATGAATATGGCACTAGTAAGCAGGTTTAAGCAGAAATAAGCATATTTAAGCATTAGTAAGCGGCCTTAAGTCCGTTTGAGTGGTGGTAAGCAAAGCCTACACTGGCTAAGCAATTCTAAAGCTAACTCTCTGTAAACAGATTTAACAGCAGGTTAGCAGTGCTTACCATTGTGCAAACCCGCTTACAACTGCTTAAAAGTGCCTTAATCATTCTGTATCCAATGGCCCTTGTTCTGCCCATCAACAAAACAAACAACCCTGCAGGTCTTGAACCCAGGACCCTATACACCATAGTTCCAGCAGAATTCCACCAAGCCATCACAAAAGTACAAAAGAATGAGGTAGTAGCAAACAAGTCCTCACCATAGTATAACCAACCTGAACCTGTGAAAGACATAATTATGCAGTCATATGTGCCATAACCCACTATATAACATAAATATGTGAACTGGAGTACAGCAGTAAGCCCAGAAGTGAGGTGTAATTGTAATAAAGTGTTGAAGTCCCCAATAAAACACAAGGACCCCACAGAGTGTACGTACACATTAATCGTGGATACCAGGCATACATATAGGGTGTAATGAATAATAGCACAATGCCAAAAAGGCATTATAATGAAAGTCTAATGTAAGCAACGTTAAGCATTGCAAAGGCCAGCTTAGGAGGTGTGAGCAATTTGTAGACCAGCTAACTCATTGTGCCCAGTAGTATACCCCTTTAAACAATGCCAACCCTAGGTAAGCAGGTTTGCCCACAGCTTAGCCTTTTCAAAACCGGCCAATTATGGAAAAGTGTGGGAAATTGGCCCTACTTAAACCCAAGAGGTGGGAATACATCTCATAACTGGTTATAGCTTCCCCTTGCCAGCACTATGGCAGTAAGGGGAGAAGGTGTGCATTACAGGGCACAGCACTGCTGCATCCAGAAGTCCAAGGTCATGGCAGAACTCCTAGTAAAAGACCATGCTCAGAGACTGCTTCAGGGCCAGTAACAGGGCTCCCAATATAAAGCAGAGGCCTGGGACCGTCTCTCCCATGACCTTACCAGTGCCACTGGCATACCCCAAACTGGTGAGCAGGTCAGGCACCACTATGCCAACCTGAAGCGGCGCAAGGGGGAACTCTTGGAGCAGTGGCTCCAAGAGGCTAGAGCGGTACGGGATGTTCCAGCCATGTGTAAGTATCACCCCAGTATGTGTGTAATAATTGCCAGCTCAGGTATATCATGAACAGGTATGGCTAAATATTTATCTTATGTCCCCCACAGCTGCAATGGAGCAGTTTGTGAACCAGGAGGCCCACATCTGTCACCCGGTGAGGTTGTGACACGAGACAGTTCAGTAATACTCATGCATTTACTGTCATAGGAAATAAAATTAAAAGTAGTAGTAAATCAATTGCCTGTATAAAACCAATATTGTTCAAGACGAGTACTGCATACACTAGAGAATATGGCAGGAAGAAGCTCATATTGTTTGTAAGTCAATAAAAGTGTAATATCCTGACAAAACAGGTCTAACTGCTGGGCTGCATGTGTATATACTGGTATCATATGGTAATGTGGATTTGCAATCATGTAATAATACTGATGTATTAAGCACTGTTACCCACACTGTGCACCATAAACTGAATGTGTAGGAATGCCTGTATATGACAGGTGTAATCCCCTGAGGCCATTTAGTACAACTGAGAGACACATAGACAGTAAACAGGGAAAATGCAGACATCAAAAACAAATAGCACATGCAACTGAGATGTGAACTGTTGTTTTTTAGCACACACAGCCACGGTTCAAATCCTGCCAGTGGTAGTAGCCTGCATACAGAATCATACCCCACAACTGTACAGATATGTCCAGAATGTCTATTAAAGTGGTCCATATCTATTGCCTATCAACTTGTCCCCCTAGGAAATCAGTGGGATGATCACAGATGTATAGGAAGCAAACAGAAGATACAACTGATTGACACACATCTATGACAACAAATCTGGCACACTAGCAACTCCCCAATACCTTATATGACTAAGAAAACACCCCAACTTGTTAAGCTGCCGTCAGAGTATGTACAGTAACAGAGTGAGATGTATGTGCATAATACTAGTGTGGAACCTGGTACTGTGTGTGAAAACATTCAGGTAGTGCTAATAAACATTCCTCCCACAGGTCTGCCAGATACCAACACCGTGCCCAGAAATACAAGAATGATACACAGTTACTCTGAATAATGAGGTATTACACATCACTGTCACCCACACTGTCCTACAACATATAACTGTGTAGGAAATCTGTATAAGAGTGTTGTTATACAGGGTCAGAATGCAAAAACACAGGGGATTAATAAGACAGAAAGCAGATAGGAGATATACAGCAATATCTATAGAGCAGACACAACTGTGATGAACAGTGTTTAGGTTGTAGCAGACACAGCCATGGTATGAATCCTAGGAGTGGAATTAGGCTGCATACAGAATCATACCCCACAACTCTACAGATGAGGCCAGAATGTCCGGTATATGTACCCATATCTGCTGTCTGTCCCCCTGGTAAGTCTGTGGGATGATCCCAGATGTTCAGCCAGCAAAGAAGGAATACAAGTGATTGTCAAACATCTATGAGAACACACCTGTCACTGTAGCAACCCCCGAAACTGTTAGGAGAGTAATACTTCAAGTATGTCCTATCTACATTCCCATGCCGTCAAGCTGTGTCCAGAGTGTGTACAGTAACAGAGTGAAATGTATGTGCATAATACTAATGTGTAATCTGGAACTTTGTGTGGCAACAGTCAGGTAGTGCTAACAAACATTGTTCCCACAGGTTTGTTGGATACGAACACTGTGCTGAGAAATACAGGCCATTATAACCTGTACTGGTACTGTTCACTTTGGTATTGTAGGGAACTGTGTGTGTTGCAGTTTCTCTGAATAATAAAGTATCACTTGTCACTGTCACTCACACTGTGCTACATAATATAACTGTGTAGAAAACCATGTGCATGTGTGTGTCAGGTCACTAAAGGTGGAAGAGGGCAATATTCTAGATATGTCCAGGCACACCAGCATGTGGTCAACACATTGCCAGAGTCTGTGCAGAAAGAGTTGGATAGCATAGTGCAAAACATCAACCCAGAGTCTGGGAGTATGTGTAGAAACAGTTAGTTAGTGTTAACAAACATTCCCTCCACAGGTATACCAGGTAAGAGGTGTATACTGCATGTAAAACTGGGTCATGTGTAACGATGACAACAGCCATATCACTGTCCAAACTAAGGCAATAGGGTAGTGTAGTAAGACTTGCAAGGTACAGATAACAGCACTGACTAGGAAAGTAATGTGGACTACAGGAATATACTAGTTGTTAATTGACATCTTTCTCTCCCCCTACCTTATCTCCAACAATAATCAACATACCCACCCCAACCGGTATGTAATGAATCTGATAATGTCCACTTGTTTGATAAATATTTGCATGGTTCCCAGGCATGAGCTATATTGAATTATTCCAACATTGGTGCCATGGTACCATCAATGTATCTGCATGCTGTTCTTATTACCACTGTGGTCCCATATATGCATGTGTTCTGTTTGCTATGCAACTGTTCTGTATCTAATGTCTGGGTTAATTGGAATATCTATGTATGCTGTTATACCTAACCCTGGAATGTGTTGATTATTACTAACCCACAAATGATGAAATCTAAACACTATAGCACGCTTGGGAAGGCCGGTCCCATCGGACCCACCTGTCCCACCTCAGCTGGCCATGGCACCGGGCGCCAGCATGTCTGGGGCCCAACGTGGGACCTTCCTGTCCATTGGTCCTGCACAACCTTTAGGTGGAACCACTTCAGGGGATGGGGCTCACCCCCCCTGAGAGTGGGCATGGACAGGCACCTGTCACCCATCGCCAGGTCGGGTTTGTGGTACATAGAGCGATCAACAAGCAGTTTGGTGATGTTCTACACCAGCTTGAGTACCGCATGTTGCAATTAGAGAGTCAGCCTGGCTCTGCAACTCAGCCTCTAGCACAGCCACCTTCGAGGCTGTGAAGGTGCAGTGGTGGATGCCCATGGGTGGGGACCTCAGTCCCACTATTACCAATAGGGGGCTTGTGGGCTTACAATATCTCAACACCCCTCCCCATCAAGGTGTTTACCCCCACATGTGTCATATACCACCCCTGTATACGTCTTGTCTGTCTTGTCTGTTAACCTACCCAACCTACCTCCCAAAATATATCGACTACCCCTCCCCAACATCCCACTCTCATCTGAAAAAGAAAAAAATGACAATCTGTTCCCACAAAAAAAATCCCGCCCCATACATAGCTGTCCATTTCGCACACATGTCCACTGGACACATGTAATCTGGTTTAATTAGCGTCACAACTTATTATTGTTTTCCTCACACCTCTCCCAGGGGTTTGAGTCTTCAAATCTACCTCCAAATGTATATGCACAGCTGTTGCCTTAGAAGAAATGGGCAGCTATGGACCTTCCCTACACCTGTCCTGCACATCCCTGGCTATTTTCCCTACTGTCTTTCCTTCTTTGTGCCCCCCCCCTTTTTTACCACTTTCATATCAACCCCATTTTCTTTTCTTTTAAAGAAATTACCATGGGGCTAAGCGGCAGTAAGCACTTTTAAGCAGCAGTAAGTGGGTTAAAGCCTGTTTGCACTGGGGTAAGCAATACCTACAAAGGTTAAGCAATTTAGAAGCTAACTGAGTATAAGAAACTGTAAACAAAAATTAGCAGTGCTTACCTCCACGCAAACCTGCGCAAACTGACTTACAACTTCTTTAAAGTACCTTAATCACTCTGTATCCAATGGCCCATGTTCTGCCCAGCAACAAAATACACAGCCTCTAACCCAGGACACTGCACACCATAGATAAAGTGATTTACCACTAAGCCATGCCAGCTATACATAAATCATATGTTGTCAGAAACATATCATCCAGCCCAGTCATGCAACAGTACAGGGAATGTATACCAACATTTAGATGTATGTGTGTGTGTGTGTGTGTGTGTGTGTGTGTGTGTGTGTGTGTGTGTGTGTGTGTGTAAATATATTAATACCTAAATAGATACAACATATCTATACATGTATGTATATATATATATATATATATATATATATATATATATATTTAGAAATATATACATATATATAAATATATATGAACATATATACATGCAAATGCCTACACCAACACATATATATGTCTACACCTATATGTCGCCATATACACAGCAAGTTACATATATGTATGCAGATATATATCTATGTAGGTATATACGGAAATAGTTATATATATGTAAGTAGATATATATCTGTATAGGTATATATGGTCATACATCTGTAGATAGCAATTGTAGATTAACAAAATCATATATGTCCACATGCATTGTTAATGGGGTTGAGAGGCCCCAAACAATATATGTCTTGCAAGAATAGGCATACCTCCCCACAGCCAAACACATCCACCCTGCAATACACTACCAAGTGTTGCAGATCCCATAACCAGGACCTGACACAACATGGGTACAAGATGTTAACACAACTACATCCCACCTGTATGATGTTAGGTTGGTATTGGTAACATATCATGCAGTACAGTCTGGCTCCCATAGGAAATATAAAATGTGGAAGCTATCAACATCCCCAGGATACATATGCACAGACACATATATGCCGATACAGATATACATATAGATAGATAGATAGATAGATAGATAGATAGATAGATAGATAGATAGATAGAGATACGTGTGACTACACATACACACGCAGAGATATGTATAGTAAGATACAAATGTAGAAGGTGCAAACAATATGGAACAGCCACTATGCCTACAGTTAACACCTTAACAACTGGACACTGTATGGGCCACCCATACAAATGACAATTGTTGCCTGCAGCATATACCCACAGAGAGGTCATTGGAAAAAAACACCACACACAGGTTTGCAGAAATGGAAAACCTTTATTTGTGTACTATTACATTTCTATATGCCATGTCATATAGCTGTTCAGACAGTGGCATCTATAGAAACAGAGTAATGCAACTGTGAAACAGTTATACTAATACAGTAATCAGGAAAGGTTCACAAGTTTGCTGTCCAGGCCAGGCCCTTCAAATTGTACAATAGTAAAGACAGACTGAGCCACAGGGTACCAAATAATCAACAGTAAGTAATGCAGGTGTATAGGTCAGCAGCCTCCTTCTACACTCTGTACAAAATCACTAGTTGGTAAAGACTTCAGTTGGCCAAATGGGGGTGTAACTGTTACATAACAAGCCATAACTGACACCATCACAAACACACTGACAAACAGAACAGTCTGTATGGCAGGAGGCAGTAGGCCTGGATTAACCCAATTTAGGTAAG
Organism: Protopterus annectens; assembly: GCF_019279795.1. Classification (NCBI taxonomy): domain Eukaryota; kingdom Metazoa; phylum Chordata; order Ceratodontiformes; family Protopteridae; genus Protopterus; species Protopterus annectens. The sequence continues at coordinate 1,079,873,207 of NC_056741.1, forward strand.
TAATGTAAAAATAGGTGAAGTGTATGGTACTGTACATCCATATACCTTAAGGCAGCTCACCCCTGATACCCCCTCATTTTGTAACAGCCTAGGTCATTTATGATGCATCCACTCCCCTACACACAATAATACAGGGCCATATATCACTGTTACATAAACTGCTTCTGGCGTGCATAACGGCACACGTATTGTGTAGGTGAAGCTCACACATATATGGCCCCAGCCCCACCATATGTGTGGGGGATACAACAGCAGTGGACTGATGGCAGCAATGGCAGTGTGATATACTCACAGCCTACTACAGAACAACCCCTGACAGTATGTCATATGTGCAAAGCTTGGTATGTAGGTGGAGGACAGAGGCTGGAACACAGGCCCATATGTGGAAAACTGTTGCCATACACTAAGCAAGGTGCTGCTGTTACAGGATATTCTGCAACATACCCTTAGTTAGGGAATTGAGGTTAGAAACATAAATGGATGTAGCCATGTACTGATAGCACTCAACACACACACTGACAGTGAAATATCTGACACAGGATATGTGTGGTGGACAGACAAAACATGATAGGCACACCTCTGGTCACCAAGAGGATAGGCCCACAGTTGAAAGCTATGCAGACAGACTGCATTCCAAGGTAAACTAGTATGTACACACACACACTGTAACACCAGTAATATACAAAGCATAACACAACTCTACTCATACTCTGTAGTTCTGGAACCTCCTACAAATATATAGCTGGCCCGACTGTGGCGGTTCTCCTATAAGAGATATTGTTACCTGCTGTCTGACGCCCACACACAGAAAGGATGTCCATCACACAGGAAAGGTAAAAGAACCACACCCACATGATGTAGGGATTTATAGTAGGTGGTTGCCATGACAGTGGTAATTGGAAGTACTACACAGCAAGCTGCATGCAGTTAGCAAGTGTAGGACACTGACGTGTGCAGAGGCCATCACCTGATCAAGTGCATCACCTACTAAAGCCAGGCTGCAATCTATTCAAAGCAGCTCAATACATTCACTGGAGAGAGAGGGAGAGAGAGAGAAAGAGAGAGAGAGAGAGAGAGACAGAGAGAGAGAGAGAGAGAGAGACAGAGAGAGAGAAAGCAAAAGTGGAAAAAAATGCCAAAGCTCTTCAAACTAACAGCTGAAGTTGCAGGCATTTAGCCAGCTGCCATTCAACAAGACATCATTCCCACAATAGGTATGTGAAGTATATGTACATGTATTAGAATGTAGTACCTGGTCCATCATAATGGGATAGATGATGTGGAATGAGTTATCTGTGCCATCAGGTGTTGTTGTGATGATGCTCAACTGAACAACTGCTATAGACAATAGTGTCTGTCCCTGTGGGTAGTTGGCCATAGCTGTTAACTGTGCAGTTCAGCACTGACAGGCAAGATGTAAGCCATCATAGTGTATGTTGTGCAATGGAAAGTATGTATATTACGTGGCCAATAGCTGGTTGTGGAAGTAATGCCATTATGATGGACATGTGGGAGCCATGGCCAACCACTGGCAGGATACTCAGGTGAATCCGTAATGTAGAATGCCATAAGTGTGTAATAGGATTAGCTGCAATCAGGTCCCACATATACCCCACTAATGTCGAGATGTGTACATATGTGGCACCTGTCTGTGATGTAGCAAGGCAGAACAGTGTAGCTGTGCAGGAAGGTGTTGTGAGATTAAGGAGCTGATGTCTGAATGTACCCCACATATAGGTATGCATATGTGTACCTATGTCAAATATATAATATATAAAGATATATATGTATATCAGCATGTATGTCCAGAAATATACATATACCCATGTGTAGACATATATATGTGCACATATATATGCCGTCACATATATCTACACATATATAAATATATACCTATATGCACATGTCTACATATGTACAAACACACACAAACATATATGTATGTAAAGACATGTCCCCTATATCACTACCACAATGATGTGTCCTGTGTGCGAGGCACACATAGCAATACACACAGATATCTACAGCTGGCGGTGTGTTCACCATGGTTGGTATGTCACATGTTACTCCCTTGTTGGCACCACATTGCCCCATTTATGAAGTATGCAATGGGAATATGGGGAAGTATGGCAGGTACACATGTAGGGATAGTCAGGATTGGTAGATATAGAGGACAGTCTACAGGGGTGGTATGTCACACATGTGGTGGGTAAACACCATGTATGGTGTATGTGGTCTGTGATGTGGATGCTCCATGGTCACCAATATGGGCACAATGGGAAAAAGCCTCCCACCCACTGCCACTCACAACAGCAGTCCACGTCCTGAAGGTGCCTGGTCTGGAGGCTGAGCAGGAAGAGCATGTTGGCCATGTGAATGTGTACTGGGTGCCAAAGACTGATGTAGCACATCCCTCATGTGTCTGTGGATCCTAGTCTGGAACAGACCCTAGACCTGAGCTCAGGGGGCAGGAACATGTATGTGTGTGCCCTGAGGGGGGGGCAACATCCCCTTGGTGGTTCCACCTGATGGTATTGCTGTAACAGTACATGGGGAGGCCCCAGGTTGGGACACACATGTGATGTGGACAGGTATCATGGGCAAATGGGTGTGGAGAGGTGGATCAGCTGGCCAGTAGAACATATACATGTTAACGTGTCACTGTTATAGAACATTTGTTGGTAGTAATAGTCTACACAATCCCAGTATATGCCCAACAGCATGCATAGATATCCCCAATAACGCAGTCTGTCAGATGTGCAGCAATCTCAGAGCAGCCATACTACTGGCATATATATAACCATAGTGGCCCTGACAATGGCATGCAGGTAAATAGTCTGTAACAGGGCAGCAATGATAGTGTCCACAAAGGGGATATGGCTACAATCACATAGCAGAAGTTGTGGTACAATACAAAATCTGTCCAAATGGTAGTTAAGCTGTAGCCATACCTAGTGAGTTGTGTGTACAGTCTGTTGAAGCTGATATAGTGGCGGGGTGACAGAGATGTGTACTACAAACTGTGGTAACCTTGCCGTATGAGTTGCTCAGACCTGTTTCCATCTTTATGACTTTCAGCCAAGATGGCACATGTATGGTTGTCCACCTATTCCAATGCTGAGAATGATGTGTTGATAGCACACATAATCCAGCACTATCCACTGCTGTTTGGCAGGCACATACATGAGGAGCAGGAGTGGGCCACCCTGTGGAACAACCTAGTCCACAGGGTCAATGATGAACTGCACAACCGCAGTTATGAGCAGGTCCGGCATCATTGTACGGACCTGCTTTGCCATACCCATCAGCATGCTACTGCAGTCCGGGGAGATCAACTTGCCATGGGAGGCATGCCATCCATCTCCCCCTGACACTTGTGGAGGAGCTCCTGGCCAGGGTCGTGGCACCTGCCCGCCTGGACCACCAACAACCACTAGACCCCTTCATAGAGATGGGTGTTACCCACAAACTGGCAGAGGAGTGTGCAGGTAAAGACACAGGGCACATCAGTAGACAACTGTTGTGTAAACTTCTGCATTGGTACAGGTAGATCATGCATATCTGACATGTCATAGATATACTGTGTTGCTGCATTGTAGTGATAAACAGATGTCCAGATGTATTAGTATTGTGGGAATTTAACATTGATGTATGGTAGTACTGCACCCAGCCTGTAGCAGTGCCACAGGTGTGGCCACTGACATTGCCTCTATCACCCTCTTATGTAGGTCCATCCAGGATAACAACAAGGCAGCAGCCTGTAGCTGGTGATTATGTTTTATGTAAATGCATGCCAACGCACCGGGCATATAATGGGGATGGTATATTACATGCACACATCTAACATACCTACCCTGAATGCATGCTGTACATGTGCATGTATTGTTGCTGTGAAATGCACGGTCTCACAGGGATGACCATGATGGGGTATTGGAAGGGTATGTCACACACCTGCATGATAACTAACATCCTGTCATTGCGGAATGTGTCCACAGGGTGTAACATACTGGTGGTAGACATAACCTACAGTAGTGACATGTTCTGAACAACACCCATATACAGTGCAACACCGGTGTATATACCTGTAGGACAAAGGCAACTGCTGCAGAGATACATTATGGCATAAGGCATTACAGTAGTCAACATTATCAGCTGGGTCTAGGCTGCAACATGTGGTGTTCAGTGTATGGGACACTGCAAAGTGACACACATGTGTAGGGCTTACCTGTCATGCATCTGCATAAACGCTGAGGGGGGGGTCTCAGCATGACACACTAGTGCACTACAGCAGGGATCCTAAGGATGGTAGGAATGGCTCTATCTGCACATAGTCAGGTTCAGGACCTGTGGCAGGCATAACTCTATCCACACAGCAATAGTGACAGCAGTGTGTGAACACCATTGGATGTGCACATGAGTAGACCTTGCAATCATGCAGAATAGGGGGGCATGTGTAGGGCAGACTAAACATACACTGGCAAATGCAGATGGCCCACACTGGTATACCCCTGCCAGGAGCAGTGACTGCTGTAGTACACACCACAAGAGGTGTCATATACCATCATGAAAAGAGTGTGCACACATATGCCCACATGGTGTGTACACATTGTGGTCAGTAGCCGCACACCTAACACAATCTGTAGACACTGCATGTGAAAGTATAGGATATATGTCAAATATAAGGCTTGTGTACTGTTAAGATATGCGGTGATTTGGTCCCATGGCAGATCAAGGATGTGTGTGTAAAATCAATAAAGGTGTGTAAACCCACCATAGCCATGGTATGCTCTGATGGTTGTCAGTGTAAGTGTATTACAGTGGTCATACATGGTCTGTTGATGTTGACAGCTGTAAATCAGGCATTAGGTATTCACCATTGACAACAGTCCACATATCATCCCAGGTATGTGTTGCTGAAAAACACAGGGGCTGTGAGAAGTAAAGCTGACATCTGACACAGTACTGCACATTCTGCAATCAGTTGTACACCTGTGAGTTGTGGTGCACAGTACATGGTGGGGTGCAGAACAGGTGCAAAGAAATACTGTATAGATTGGTGCAGTGGTATCCAGGGGAAGAGGCATCACCTAGTGACACAGCACATGCATCACACACACATGTATAGTGTTGCTAGCATGGATTGACTATAGCTGAACTGCATGCTCTTCTGTATCATATGTTCTGCATGTTGGCAGATGGGTAATAGGAGGACTTTGTGTACTATCATTGTGCAACCTCACCTGTATGTGTGTGTGTGTGTGTGTGTGTGTGTGTGTGTGTGTGTGTGTGTGTGTGTGTGCGTGTGTGTGTGTGTGTGCGCATCCTGGTGGTTAGTTAGTTTGCTTACAGGGTCACTCTGGTCAAATGGAGGGAGGTAGATGCATGTATGATACATGTGTGCATACGTGTGTTTGTGTGTGGCCACGTATGCACATGTGTGATTGTGGGGTGTTCATATGGCTGTACCTCCATGGATATGGACTGCCACATTACACACCAGGAATACCAGTCATGTGTGTAATCACAGGACAGCAAATAGTATACTATGGTCTGTAGCATGGAACAGGCATCCAGAGGGAAGTTAGACTCCAGGTACACACTTAATATCTCAGTCAGCAGAGAGGGTACATACAACCCACTTATGCAGCTCTACAGATGCATTGTGGAAGTACTATTCAACACCAGGGACTGTAGACAAATATTACAGGTGTCATATGATGGGCTGACGGAGCAGCATATCTAGCAAGTACTGAGCATTACATACACATGACACACCAATAGGAGGTATTATGAGTACAACATAGTCGCCCACACATATAGGGGCCATGTACATAATTTCCGGGCATACAGAGGGTGCATACCAGATGACAGATGTGAGGCCATGTAAATCCACTACACACAGCTGAGGCACGTAAAGTAGCAACAGGCCTTGTGTTGTGGCCACTTGTGTGGGCCTTTAGAGGACTGTGATGTTAATAAGTGGTATCAGTTTGTGTATGTTAACAAGTGTGATGCAGGATGGGGTAACACATGGGCATATACGTGAGACTGTCTGTAAAACCATGGACAGGTAGGTAATATGGAGGTGTGTGTTTGTGTGTGTGTGTGTGTGTGTGTGTGTGTGTGTGTGTGTGTGTGTGTGTGTGTGTGTGTGTGTGTGTGTGTATGTACTGCTATGCAATGCTGTACAGGTTTTAAAGTGCATTTATTGTTTTCCCCCACAGATGGCGAGGTAGGTCAGGGTCTCTCCTGCATGCAATCTGATGTATGTGTCCCTACAGAGACTGATGATGATGATGATAATAATGTTGATGCATAGCTGGGGTTGTCAGCCGACACTGTACCAACATTTGACATCCCCCTTTTAGCCACCCCACCCCCACACACAGTTTCAGTGCCTATATGCACCACGTCACTAGTGGCCATAGCAGAGGGACAGCTGGCATTCAGTGGTAGTGCATAGGAAAGTGTGGTAACCATGCCTACTGTGTCCAGTCACAGCAGGCATAGCCAGATGTCTGGCAGGCCACCACATAGGCAGATGTCCCAGGGTGCTCATGGTAGGGCCACTGGACATCATGCCCCTGGCAAAGGTGACACAGCTGCTACCAGAAGAAGCATGTTTCAGGCTGTCATGGTAGCGCGGGCATGCATAGAACATTACCACAGACAGGGCCTGAGGCTGCAGAGGGCTGCTCTTGCATCTTCAAATGACAATGCCCGTGAACTGACTGGTGCCATCTGTAGATTAACTGAGTTCATGGATAGATGGTCTGGTGAAATGATGGCCCTCATCAACCATGGTCTGTCTGAGCTTGAACGTGTGGTGGGAGTGCGGCGACGTCTGTGTGGATGTAGGTCAGCAATGCCAACAACTGGTAGTCAACGTGGAAGTGCCAGGACACCAAGGGGCTCCCATAATGGCAGTAGCAGCCCCGGCAGTGTGGAGGGTGTGCTGTTCACACCACACCACAGCAGGCCATGTGCATGTGGTCCTGGCCAGTTCAAGGAGGGACCTGGTACCAGCTGACAAATGTCATCAGCAGGTGAGAGTAGCAAACTGAGGCCTGTACAAGGATGTGCCCATGGAACCCCTGGCAGGCACAGTCCATGTGTCCATGGCTGAAGGCAGTGAACTGCACACCCTGCCAGGTAAGGTCTGCAGCTGTCCATAAACACCTGGGTAGGGCAGCCACATGGCAGAACTGTGTGCATGCATACCCACACACTATGCAAACACACCTAGGGCAACCCCATACCTACACAAACCACATCACCTTGGCCAACTCCCCAGATTACATCCCTCACACACACACATGGTGTCAAATGTATGGCCCAACCACGGCCTCTGGCAAACCAACAGCACACCCTGTGCATATGATGATACATGTGCCCCATCCCTGTCATCCATACCATCTATACAGGAACAGGCTGATATGGTTCTGATGCACATGGTGGCTGTACAACAATGTACCACAGTCCCACAGTGTAATATGTTGCAGGGAGTAGAGTGTGAGGCATATTTGGCAGGTAGTGTAGCCATCCAGCAATGATGCATTATAGCTGTTAGTAACACTGGTTGGTTGTGGTCTCTATAATGTTACCCAATTGTGGTGTAGGTGTAAATGTGTCAGCACTAGGATGCCCTGCCCTGTGCATATGATGATACCTGTGCCCCATCCCTGTCATCCATACCATCAATGCAGGGACAGACTGACATGCTTTTGATGCACATGGTGACTGTACGACAGTGTACTACAGTCCTGCAGTGTAACATGTTGTAGGGAGTATAGTGTGAGGCATATTTGGCAGGTAGTGTAGCCATCCAGCAATGATGCCTTATAGCTGTTAGTAACACTGGTTAGTTGTGGTCTCTATAATGTTATCCAATTGTCTTGTAGGTGTGCATGTGTCAGCACTAGGATGTCCTGTGCATATGATGATACCTTTGCCACATCCCAGTCATCTATACCATCGATGCAGGGACAGGCTGATATGGTTCTGTTGCACATGGTGATTGTACAACAGTCTACAGTCCTGCAGTGTAACATGTTGTAGGGAGTATAATGTGAGGCATATTTGGCAGATAGTGTAGCCATCCAGCAATGTGTCAGCACTAGGATGCCCTGTGCATATGATGATACCTGTGCTACATCCCAGTCATCTATACCATCGATGCAGGGACAGGCTGATATGGTTCTGTTGCACATGGTGATTGTACAACAGTGTACTACAGACCTGCAGTGTAACATGTTGTAGGGAGCATAATGTGAGGCATATTTGGCACATAGTGTAGCCGTGCAGCAATGATGCATTATGGCTGTTAGTAACACTGGTTGATTGCGGTCCCTATAATGTTATCCATGTGTGTTGTAGGAGTACATGTGTCAGCATGAGGATGGTCTGCAGTCATGTTGCACAATGTGGTATGTCACTGTGCTGACACGATGGCTGTGACATATCTGGGGTACAGTCCAACACATTTCACAGGTTACTACACCAGTTATTTCCTGTGCCACCTGGACAGGTGGCCTGCTGAGGCATTTATACCCTGCAACTTGATGTAGACCCATCCACATACATGCACACTGTTACTTGCCAACACTGGGACTAGACCCCTACCGAGCTATGTCATGATACTGACATATGTGGCTTACATTGGACACACCACACAATGTATAGGGTGAGGTGTGTCCCAGGTTACATAGTACATGCACAACATTCCCCGGCATGGACAGTATGCTAATGGGGGATATAATAGGTGTATTTGGATGATACATAATGTGACATACCATCATATAAACTTTTACAGACACATATCAGCCAGACACATATGTGAGATACCAGGGTCTATCGCTGCTAACTACCATGACTGTGTCTCCAATGTGTTACAGGTAGGCTGCACACATCACATGCATAATTGGCTTGGATTGTGGTAACAGTTACCTGTATGATTGATGGTGACAGCGGTAACCATAATGTGGTACATAGGATATATACCTGGTGTACCTTGCTGTAATAACAGTGTACACAGCACCCACTTCCCCCATTGGATATTGTACTCCCTGAAACCCATGATGGCACACTGCCATACCCACCATAAGACATTGGCCATGACTGCTATACAACCCATAGTATACCCCAACATTGGTACTACAGGGATATGCATCTCATGCACATGCCACAACCGTAGTAGGGCGTCAGTCAAGCATAGGTTGCCTGTACATATCCCAGCTGGATACCTGACATCTGGACATCTGTACAGGGACTGACAGTCATCAGCTTGGGAGGTAGCTATGCAGTAGCATGAGTGACTTGACAGATCTGTAAGGGTGTATATTGTGACACAGCTCACACACCAGGGATACAACAGGGAGGCCTTGGTGTCCAGCCATGCTCGCCGGTGTTCCTGTTGTCAGTACTACATTAAGCATTCTGCTCTTGGCTGGGTTTGCACTGTCAACAGTAGTACTGCCATGATACACTACATGCCAGTGTGACAGCATGTACCCTGGGCTACTACACCTGTATGTCACACAATCACACAGATAACAGTGTGGTAAAGGCCTCATATATGGCTGTGTCCCACACATGACACTCACACCCCTTGCTACTGTAATGACAGCACATAGATGCATGTATTGTACATGGCATCACATACACTTATTACAGGTTATCAGACTGGGTTGTGTGTCCTGGTTATCAGGGCTAAGCTATGCTTAGCAAGTATCAGCATTGCTGCAATATAACAGCTAAGGTGATTTGCGCACTGGTAAGCACTGCCGACACTGTGTAAGAGCCCGTACGTTTACCCATAGTTTAGCACTGCTTAGCTTTTTGCAAACAAACTGCCTTAACAACTCTGTATCCAACAGTCCTTGTTCTGCCCAGCAACAAAATGAACAGCCCTTGTAGGTCATGAACCCAGGACCCTTTACACTGAAGTCACAGCATTTAACCACTACACCATGACAACTGAGAAGACAGCTGTTGTTTTACTAATATAGCTGTCAATACAAATACTGAGTAGGATTAAACAATTACCTTTAGTTCCGAAATTGTGTAGTCCTTTTCATTAATATGACTGTTGCATCACACATGTTGTTTTATCATTATGTGCACATAGCAGATACATACGGTGAGATACATGTGGGACAGTATACACAACCGTGATGTTTACTCATGACAGGAATATGGTTGTATAAAAATCATAGGTGTATATATGTCTACATGTACATACACATGTATACTCATACATATGTCTGTATACACATCTGTATAGTGCTACATATATATGGCCATGTGTACATCTCTTCATATGTACATATGTATATATATATATATATATATATATATATATATATATATATATATATAAAATACATATGTGCAGATGTAGGTGTACGTATATGTACATATAGATATATGTGTATATAGCTATATATGTATGCACATCCTATATGCACAGATATACCTAGTTATGTTGGTATATATATATATATATATATATATATATATATATATATATATATATGTGCATACATATCTATTCTGATATACCTACTACTGTCAATATTTCTGCAGATATCCATATGTATATGTGCATATGTATCACTATCTGTTATTGTGTAGACATATATTGCTCTGTATATGTATATATCTGGGTGTGTATATGTATATCTATGTACATATACATACACATCTATATATGTCGGTATGTATATGTGTAATTATATATATATATATATATATATATATATATATATATATAGATAATTATATGTACATATATTTTCACCATATGTCCTGAGCATGGAGTGTAGCCCTACCCCAGCCCCTATAGTCCCAACTTCATAGTGCAAGGGGATGTCAGGTAAATATAGCAGGTATATTAGTAGACTATTGCTACTGTAATTGGGAATTTCTTCACAGACATGGTGTGTGTGGGAGGTCACATCTGCTTTTCATATGTGTGCCATTGGCTACTGACAGACATCCTAAAGACATCATAGTACAGTACCACTGCTAGCACGTAATGCCCCTGTGGACTGCAGCAGAGATATTGGCCAATATATATGGACATTCTGAGATACTCTGTACAGTCCAGAGGTATACACAGAACCCCTTAGTGCAAAACATGTGGATCAAGCCTGACAATATGGATGTTAAACAGCCATGTAGATGGGTATTACACATAATGACTGGTATACATTTGCCACCATAGGTTATGCATTCACATACCCCTGTCTGTCATGGCACATAATAACCGCTGGTACAGGGATGCCATGGCCACATACTACCCACTAGATATTGACATACATCTGTACAGCATCCCACTGCTCTGTCTGACATGCATGACTGTTAAGGGAGGCCCGGCAGCAGCACATGTGGCAAGTATCTGGACATGACCATACCTCTCAACTGTCCCTGATTTTCAGGGACATCCCTGATTTTGACTCAAATTTTAACTTTGTCCCTCTTAATCCCTCCTGAAACTAGTGACTTTTGGAGGAAAGGTGGTGAATTACACTTAATGAATAATGACAATAATTAAGAGTTATAAACTTATTTTACTTCAGAAAATGTGTATTAATTCATATGCTCTGATTCTGTCAGTGTTTCAAGTTAATAGCACTAATATTTTAAAAGTGTCCCTGATTGTCCCTAATTTTTTCTTGACTTGGCCCTGATTCTGTTGAAATTTGTCCCCAGTTGCTTGAGAGGTTTGGACATGACCTCTCACTGGGTAAGAACACTAAGCTGCTAGGCATGTAACAATGCACTGTGCAGGCTACAGGCAGACTGGCTCAACACTGGCCTACATCCCCTATGGGGGAATGGACATGTATCTGCATATATATCAGGTTCTACATTTATGCCACAGCACAGGGTAATATACACATGTGTGAAAGTGCATAACCACAACCAGTGTGAACGCAGCCACAGCCACATATGGTAAGCTAGCATAATATTACAGCATATGGACTATCTGTTCAACACCATACTCATATGTGCCACTCATAACACAAGCACTCAGGTCACTCCAAGGCAAGTACAAATATGACTCAGTCATTGTCCATGCTGGTGTGAATGACCTGAGACGTACCTCCCTGGACTACATGAAAAGAGACATAAAGGAACTCTCTGAGCATGTAGCCCAGGCCGGTATGACCCTGACCTTGAGTAGCGTCTTACCCTCACCAAGAATGATGCCACAATATGAAGACAAGATGATCAATTTCAACAATTGGCTTAAGTACTGGTGTCATTCAAAGGGGATCCAATGCCTGTCAGCTTGGGATGATATGCTCGACAAGCCACGATGCTTAGGGACGGCTTGCACCTGTCACCCTGGGCTTTCGGATATTGGCAAAGGCTCTTGCTACCCCATAGTGCCTTTTTAGGCAAGGCTCAAAAGACAAACCCACCTCCATAGGTATTACAAGGGATAAGAAACTAAGAGTAATGCTACTCAACGCCAGAAGTCTAAACCTCAAGATGCACTTTTCGAAACTCTCCTTAGCATGGAGAACATCGATATCTGTGCAGTAACAGAAACCTGGTTCAGGGCTCGAGAGCACCCCAGCACTACCAGGTTATACCTCATACCATGCTTTTCGCCCCAAAACTTGGACCGAACCACAAAAGGAGGGGAGTATCAATATTCATCAAAGATACCCACACCTCCAGGTTGGTGGCAAAGCACGAAGCATCAGAGACTATCCATGTGCAACTAACAGTGGGTAAAACTGCCTTCCAGTTTATAGCCTGCTACAGACCACCCTCCCAAACCCAGGAACCCCACTCGGCCTTCCTGAGAACACTGGAAAATATGAAGGTCTCTCCAAACACCATTATATTGGGCACTTCAACTACCCAAACATAGACTGGGAGCATTACTCTAGCTCCAACACCCTAGCCCAAAGGTTCCTAGAATTTATAAACTCAAATGCTATGGAACAACTTGTTACCACTCCCACAAGAGGGGAAAACATACTGGACCTCATCATCACCAACATGGGGACTCTATGCTCCAGACCAGAAGTGTATCCCTCACTGGTAAGATCAGACCATAAACTAATCTCACTGGATATTCACATCCTGACCCCACCCCCTGCCCAGAAAACCACAGTGAAAAACTTCTCTAAAGCAAATTTTGCACTCCTCAAAACTGAGGTGGAATCCTTCAAAGCCCCCGGGCCTGTGGAAAATACGTCCCAGACCGCAGAATCCTTTATAAACGCATTCTATGAACACCTTCAGGAATGCATGGATCATGCGATCCCAAATAAAACCAAGACCCAATCCTCCAAAGGCAGACGTCCTGTCTGGTGGACCCCAGCCATAAACAAACTATACACCCAGCCATAAACAAACTATACAATAGAAGGAGGAAGCTACTAAATGATAAAGCAAAATCCCAAAAAGAGAAGGCATCACTGATCAGTATTAGCAAAAAACTACAGGCACACATAAAATTGTCTAAGGCCAGCTTCGAGAGAAAAATTGCACAGGACACTAAGGATAATCACAAGGCTTTCTTTAGTTATGTTAGGAACCTGGGTGGTAATTCCCAGATATGCTCAGAATTAGTCCAAAATGACAAAACATACACCGAACCCACAGACATTGCCAACATCCTAGCTGACAGGTTCAGCAAACTTCTCCCCATCCCCACCAAAGGGCAAATATCTATCCCAGCAGAGTGCTGCCCCTGACATCTCAGATGCTCAGGTACGCCACCCTCTCCAAAGCAAAAAACACAGCATCAATGGGACCAGATGGTGTCCCGGGCTGCGTCCTACATGAACTCAAAGAAGAGCTAAACCCAAACATAAAACTCCTGTTCAATCTCAGCCTAACTACAGGATATGTGCCCAAAGAGTGGCGTACAGCAACAGTGGTCCCTCTCCATAAAGGTGGTGCCTCAATGGATCCTGGAAACTATCGCCCCATAAGCCTGACTAGCTTGGTCTGCAAAGCTATGGAAAGGATCATCATGGACCTCATAAATAAAGATATTGGGGACCTACAAACACTGGGTCCTACCCAGTTCGGCTTTGTTAAGGGCAGATCCTGCCTCTTAAACCTTGTTGATTTCTTTGAAACAGTCACCAAGGCCATTGACGAGGGGAAGGTGGTCCACACAGCCTACCTGGACCTCGCAAAAGCCTTCGATACAATACCCCACTCGGGCATTATAGATAAGCTCACCAGCTTAAATATAAACCCCTATGTCACTAGATGGATTGCAAACTGGCTCAAGGACAGAACCCACATGGTTAGAATTGCTGGAGCCATGTTGGACTCCAAAACAGTTACAAGTGGTGTCCCACAAGGCTCAATCCTGGGACCTCTCTTGTTCGGTATATATTTCTCGGAGGTACAGGCCAACACAGAAGGACTGTGGCTGACCAAGTTCGCAGATGACTGCAAACTGGGCGCCATAATCGACTCTCCAGCCGACACAAGCATCCTCCAAAAGGGCCTCATAGAAACAGACAACTGGTGCCAGAGCCATGGCCTCAAGCTAAATGCCAAAAAGTGTATAGTCATCCCTTTGGCAAAAACAAAGTGCCCACAAATTACCACATAGGTGGAAATCCATTAAGTACAGAAGAAGTAATTAGGGACCTGGGGACCCATGTTGATAGCAATCTCTCATTTGACAACCACGTGGCCAAAGTGGTTAGAAAAACATTTTATATAGCCCACCTAATCATGAAGGGATTCACATCTAGATCAGAGGAGGTCATCGTGCCTCTTTACTCATCCCTCATCAGGCACATAATTGAGTACAATGGCCCTTTTGGGATGTACCTTACCAGACACCTGCAGCAACTGGAAAGACCCCAAAAGTACCTCACCAAGAGGATCAAAGGGCTTAAACAGATGCCATATGCTGCCCGGTTAAAGAAACTCCAGCTCTACTCAGTGGCATACCGCCTGTTCAGAGGCGATCTGTGCCTGACGTATAAAGCCATGTCCAACCTGGAATTAATGGACATGCTGCACCTCAGAAAATCCAAATCCCATCGAGCTACGCGCTTGAGAGACTTGAACCTCAGCACTGAAATAAATAGGACATGCTGGAGGGACAGATTCATAACCCAGAGGCTCCCTTCACTCGGGAATAAAATCCCAGTCCAGGTTAGGCAGAGTCCCTCATTGACTCTCTTCAAGAGGAATCTTGATGAGTGGATGGGAGATCGTAGGTTTACCCCGGGTATCACTTCTGTGTCACTGTTAGATAGAGGCACAGTATACTAACCTCAAAAAAGGGCATAGCAAAATAAATTTAAAATGGGTGGCGAAAGCCAAACACATTCTGGCTAGGCTTATAAATGCCCTAGGGCAGATAGCCTAGTATGAACCTATGAACCTATGAACCTATGAACAGACTTACCCTACATATACTGGGCTGCTAAACAATTTGGTCTGATGTCTGTCTGTGTTATGGGACATGTGTGTGTATGGCCCTACAAACATGTAAGCCAATACAGTAACATACATTGGAGCAGCATGTAACATCAGATAGGACGGGACCTAAAACAATGACATCTACCACAGTCTGTACACAGACCAAAGTACATATTAACAATACACCCACTGTCAACATTCACCATAAGTACACAAACCTCAGTACTGTACAAACAACCACAGAATGTCCAGGTTATGTCATTAAATATAACCCCTACTGTACATAACACGTGTAGCAGTCTGATATCTCACTGGCTTGTTATCAGATATGATGACACTAATTATGGTGTACAGCACATATGCACCTCTTAATGCATGACATATGTACAAAGGTTGACAGAGTTGTGGCTGGAACCACATACAAAGGGCCAATATTGACATGTTGCTGTGATAACCTCATACATTTACTGTTGCAACAGGATTTGTTGCAACATATGTCCTATGAGGGATATGAAGTCAATAACTATCACGGCTTTCACAATCTACAGACTGCAATCCTCACACTACCTTCTGCAGTTCACAGATAGAGGCTCTGTGGGTAACACATGAAACCAAAGGCACACACCCTGCACAGTCTGCAGATGACCCTACAGATGGGGATTCCTCATAAACATATAACTGACATGGCAGGTATTAAAACATGTAGAACAGCCATATCCACACACACACTGTTAAACCAACATGATTCCAAATGCCATATAGCAGCAATTACAGTCTGTTCAGGCACATCCCCCTCCTGTGTGTTGCCCTGCTTCCACAGTGTATGTTGTTAGAGGTAAATCCCCAATCCATCTGAGATGCTGTTTGCCAAACAACAGATCTAGTTCCTGTTCACAGTGAATGAAAAGGGCCAACACCAACATGATATTCCTAGATATTGCAGTGTGTTTCCATGCAATTGGCTATGGGAATGTTACCACAGCTGTTCCACATGCAGTCAGCTAGGGAGGGCTGCAATTCTTGCAGAGGCCATCAGTTGATCATAAGCATCACTTAAAATACACATGCTTCTGCCCAAACAAAGCAGGTGTAGGTCTCCACATCCACCAGAGTGGGAGTGAGAGAGTCAGACAGAGGCAAAGACAAGTCAGGGAGGGGTGGGAGAGTAAAACTTAAGCATGTTTGTGTCACACACCTACCAGCACACGGTATCAAACCCCTGATGACTATGTAGTTCTATCACATTTCTATGCAGTTATTGGATGTGCCACATAGGTTACATGTTGTGGAGCCTTCAGAATATATATGTGAGTGACATCTGAAACAGGTATATGGTAGCTATACGGTAGGTGAACAGGTGCCAGCATCAACACAGCCACATTCTCACAGGGACACACACACATTGACACCCTTGTAAGGGCCAGGAATACAACCCATCACTAGTGAGATTGCCAGAACACATTACTGTGCAGGTATCACAAGCACCACAGGGTTCATATAGAGGTTATATGGCCAAAGGTTATGAGCAGGTGTCTGACATCAGGCAGCATGCTGCAGTATGCCAATGGGGGTTGTAGTGAGTGTGAACATACACATCATACAACACACACACACACACACACACACACACACACACACACACACACACACACACACACACAGAGCAAGTACTGACATGCATGGGTGCATTGATTCATGAGTGTGTAGTGGTGAACTGTGCCAGACGGCTGTACAAGGCTTGGTGTTGGGTACAACTTGGCATCAGGCCACATGACAATGTTCTGTATTGTGGCTCAGAGGTGTAGATTCTGGATTTGCCCACACAGGCGGGTATTGTATTCACAATCCAGTCACCAGGGTGACTAATGTGTGTGGGCAATGCTGTGCATTGCTTGCCATGTATGTGCTCATTAGTCCATGACATGGATGGTGTCTGTGATGTGCATACCTCCCACATGCATGCATATTGACATGTGGAACTGTACCTGGGGTGGCTGGCCCTTGTTGTGTACACAGATTATCATCAGATGTGCCAGTCCTGGCCTCATGTGGCAGGAACTGGTAACAGACAACAGGTTTACCCTGCACCTGCATTGATATCATGCTAACAGCATACCCTGGTGTCAGTGGCATCTGTCCATACAGGGCATGTTTTCAGGCATGGTATGTCCTTTGCGGGTCACATTTGATGGCACCACAGGTGTTGCAGGTGCCCAGTGGGAAACATGGGGAAGGTGCATTGTCTGCATGCACGTGCCTATTGGACAGATGGACAGGGTGCCATGCCTTCTGTAGGTCACTGCAATCACTCCATAGTTACTATCAGTGGGCAATATGCAGTGCACTACCAACATAGCAGATGTTGCCTAGGCAAGTGTGTGTGTGTATTAGGCATGGTTGAAGGTGTTGTCTGGCTAATACTAGGGTTGCTAACTTTGTTTGCTTGGCCTTGATGTCACATGTATGGATATGGATCTGCACCCCGGCCTCTCAGCTATTTCCTTCTGTTATCCCTGTACGGTGGATATTGCGATATATACTAGGGACACCATATAAGAAATTTGCAAAACCCGCTCCACATTGGGCCCAGTTTTTACACACTCACATCCACCTCCACACAGGATATGAGTTACAAAAACAGGCACACACACACACACACACACACACACACACACACACACACACACACACACACACACACATCATGTCTGAGATTAGAACTTCTATCTATTTTATTACACTTCAGCAGTACACAGTAATAGTACATGCCACAGAGATTACTGGAGTACTCCTTCACCAAAGGTGTATTTCACATTGGATGACATCAGCAGGATTGCCAAAATAGGGCATTCAAATTGTAGTGAATGTGGCTAGGCTAAAATGCACTGCTCCCTACACAGACAGTTAAACACACACAAAACATCCACAACTGACATGTGTGGGTATGGAACCCCTAAAAGGGGTCTATATCACACTACAGCATGAAACTGCTATATTACGCGCCACAGAGATTACTGGAGTACTCCTTCCCCAAAGGTGTATTTCACATTGTTTGACATCAGCAGGATTGCCAAATTAGGACATTTGAAATGTACTGAGTATGACTAGCCAAAAATGCATTGCTCCCTACACAGACATTAAAACACACACATAACATCCAGAACTGCCATGGGTGGGAATAGAACCCTACCAGAGTTCTATATCACACTACAGCAGTACGCAGTTATGGCATGGGCTACAGAGTTTACTGGACTACATCTTCCCAATGGTGTATTTCTAGGTGGATGACATCAGCAGCCTTACCAAAGTATAGAATTTGAATTGTATGCAGTGTGACTACCATAAAAAGCATTGCTCTCTACATAAAGTCAGACAGACACACACACTTGCCATTTCTGTGATTAGAACTCCTTTCTAACTAATTTATCATACTACAGGAGTACACAGTTATGGCACACGCTACAGAGATTACTGGGCTACAACTTTCCCAGAGGTGTATTTCTGGGTGGATGACATCAGCAGCCTTGTCTAAAGTATAGCATATGGATTGCATGGAGTGTGACTACCCTAAAAAGCATTGCTCTCTGCATAGACAGACACACTTGCCATGTCTGGGATTAGAAATCCTACCTAACTAATTTTTCATACTACAGCAGTATGCAGTTATGGCACATGCTACAGGAATAACTGGGCTACAATCTTCCCAGAGGTGTATTTCTGGGTGGATGACATCAGCAGCCTTGCCAAAGTAGAGCATACAAATTGTATGGAGTTTGACTACCCTAAAAAGCATTGCTTTCTACAGAGACAATCCGACAGACACATACACAAATACACTTGCCATGTCTGGGATTAGAACTCCTAACTTACTAATGTATCATACGACAGCAGTACGCAGATATGGCATGCACTGTGGAGATTACTAGGCTACAACCTTTCCAGATGTGTATTTCTAGGTGGATGAAATCAGCAGCCTTGTCAATGTAGAGCATACGAATTGTATGGAGTGTGACTACCCTAAAAAGCATTG
The DNA here is from genome assembly GCF_019279795.1 of Protopterus annectens. NCBI lineage: Eukaryota > Metazoa > Chordata > Ceratodontiformes > Protopteridae > Protopterus > Protopterus annectens. Next base: position 1,079,892,657 of record NC_056741.1, read on the forward strand.
CTTTCTACATAGACAGGTCAGACACATACACAAACTTGCCAATTCTGGGATTAGAACTCCTACCTAACTAATGTATCATACTACAGCAGTACACAGTTCTGGCATGCGCTACAGAGATTATTGGGCTACAACCTTCCAAGAGATGTATTTCTAGGTGGATGACATCAGCAGCCTTTCCAAAGTCAAGCATTTCGATTGTAGGGAGTGTGACTACCCTATAAAGCAATGCTCTCTACACAGACACACGCACACACACGCACACACACACACACACACACACACACACACACACACACACACACACACACACACACACACACACACACACACACACACACACAGCTGCCATGGGATTTTAACTCCTACCTAACTAGTTTATCACACTACAGCAGTTATGGGACACGCCACAGAGATTACTGGGCTACAACTCCCCCAAAGGTGTATTTCACAGTGGATGACCTCAGCAGGATTGTCATAGTAGGGCTATGTGCTGGGCAGTATGTGTGCATGGGCCATAACCCATTAATCTAGAGGTTGACACCCCACATGCGGGCTCCACACTATGTCATATTTCACAGGTGTGTGTATACAGCTGCTAGATGACTACTTTCTTGTACAGTCGTGTTGCACAGCTGGCATGTGCACCACATAGTCTGTAATGCTGACAGATACTGGTGGCTAGTATCTGCAGTGAGTGACATCTGAACCTCATGTGGTTGGGGCCCTTTGGCTTTGTGCTGGGTGGGACAGGCCTGGATGGCTCCTTGTCACAGTCACCCTCTTCCACACATCTATGTACATCTACCTTTGGCTAATTATAGTGTGCTGTCCTTACATATACGTCTGTATTCCTATCCACTGTGTGTGCAAGGCATGAGTGGTGAATACTGATGAGTGTCTGCACTAACAACTGCAACAACCAGATATGTCTGGTCCACTGGTGTTTGCAGACATGGCCTTTATGTGTTTGTGTGTGAGCATGCCCAGTATGACCTTTCAGTATGTTGTTGACTGACGTTGCCTTCATTTCTCTAAGTTTGTGAGCATGCCCAGTATGTACATCTGTATTTAATGTGTGAGTCAAGTCCAGGTAGTTTGTGCTGCAGTGCTGACCTTTGTGTTGTACACCAACAGGTAGCATGCTGTTTCTGCAGGGCATCCATCGAGCATTTGGCCTTGACTGTTACTACATTTCTGCATAGGATGGGGGGGGTCACCTGACTATTTCTACATTAGTACACAGGATTGGGGGGGGCACACCTGACTGTTACTACATTTCTATGTAGGACGGTGGGGCACACCTGACTATTTCTACATTTCTACACACGATTCGGGGGGCACACCTGACAGTTATTACAGTACTATGTAGAATAGGGGGGCACACCTGTCTACTTCTACATTTCTACACAGGATTGGGGGGTACACCTCAGTGTTATTACATTACTATGTAGGATGGAGGGCACACCTGACACTTCTACACATTTGCTATGACTGTACTGGTATGTCAGGTACTCCATTTCATTCTGTATTCTTACATATCATACTGACTAGAGGCATACCAGTGTACTACAGATCATAGCTTTGGTTGCCCTACATATTAGTGTCTGACTTTCTACCCTTCAGAACTAACATCTCACTGCCTGACCTGCTGTAGTCTGTCTGTGTAGGCATGGGGGGGAGGTTAACCATAGCCATCATTCAGGGGCCATAGCACAGGCTCTGTTTGGGTTTGTCTACACTTGTTCTGCTGGCTGAGACTATTGTTGGGTATGTGAACTGGCCTGATTGGCATGTGTGAGTGATATTGAATTATCACTTGTGACATAGGCAAATTTACATTTATACAAAAGTAATCAAATTGTATTCAATTAACATTAACAAACATACGTCCCATATATTGCTATACATCATATAACATAAGCAACATTTCACAAATTATTCAATTCCTAACCCTTTTTTTTAAATAAGAAACATCTTTATTAAACCATCACTTATGACCTAAGCAATCATACATTTATATAAATGAAAATGAACTACACTGACACAATCCTAGCTGCAAGCATTTTACATCACAAACCATGCTGACACACTCCCAGTTGCAAACATTATATATCACTTATAATCTACCCAATCATTTTCAGTTCAATGTTAATCAATACTACATGTCTTATTACATCAATTTACACTTTCGATATGTATATCCCATGCATTAAATTATTCTTCTATCACATATAAATTATTTGCTCACCTCATAAAGTCTTTTTTCAGTATGTTCCATTGTATGATAACATTACAAATGTCACATCTAAGCCATCTTCTATCTGTCTTCAACTCTTGTCCCTTTCTTAATATATATTTCATCTCTCAAATGATCCAAGATTATTGAAAAATGTTAATACATTTGAGGAATTAAAATGCTCATATTATGTAGCTTGTGCACATATCTTTAAACTTTCTTTTTGTACCTTCTTGAGTGGAACTGACACTGATTTTTTTGCCTTTTTGCATAGTCTTTGTCTAGTCAGTAACTTTGTTTGAAGTCTCTAAAATGCACAGAATGTGTGCAATTCTAAAATTATTGGGTGGTGTTCATAGCCATTATATGAACGCGTTAAGGTTATCTGCGCTGTTCATGAATGAGCTTGGCAAAGTAATGATTCATAGAGGTTGCGTATGCCAACACGCAATAGCAGCAAATGACCTTAAGCTATAGAAATCATAATGAAATCCAAATTAAAAATTATGTAAAACAGTGTGTATTAATGGAACCTTCTCCCACCTACTTGCGATTTACAAACACATTTTTTCACTTTTCTGCACCATCCTTGAATTCATAATAAAAGGTGGAGTTGCATCTTTTCTAATTACTTTGCAATCCATGATGATACTGTCACATGTTGCAGGGCTTGCTATTTCCCAGTGTGAGCTGCTTCTTGAGTGAGCCAAAACCACTTAACCTCAGTGGCATTTGCTGGCCAAGAAGGTAGAAATATAGGCGGACAATAACTCAGGAAAATTTTGGCAATCAAGGAATACTTGATAGATTCAGAGTGGACAGGGATATTGTAAGGATCTTCATGAGTATAAATGCCCCCCACACGGGCAGTGGGAGCATGGCCTTTATACCCCTGTGGATACTATTGTATGTGTAGCTCTCACTATACTTGCTACAGGTACTGTCCCCGAGACAGTCTGGGGACACATTGGATCTCTCACAAGCTTCTGCCTCAAGGATACTACAGCAGTTCCTGGATGCATGCTTAGCATGAGTGTATCAGTATTATCTGTTTCCCAGTGTTATCTCAGGACCAAGCCCAGATTATGTGTGTCTTTCGAGGGCTGGTACATTTCCCTGAGGTACTTGGAGCAATAAAGTTCACCCATGTTGTAATTAGGGCCCCGTTTGGTCCACGGAAGGAGCTGTATTACAATAAGTAGGGCTACCATTCCATCAACTGCCAGGTGGTGTGTAATACATGTGGGTGATCACCAATATCTCTGCCCAACATCCTGACAGTAAACATTATTTCCACGTCTGCATCACTAACTCACTCTACCACCTCTCCTGCCTGGTAGGGTGCCCAATGGACATCTTGATGGTATGTGGAAAATATTTTTGTGTCACTTTTTATTTTATTTAAATAGTCATTTCATTGTAAAATGTATTGCTGAACACAAAACCATTTTTTTTTTTGTTTTGCCCCCCACTTCTATGTTTTTTTTTATTCTTTCTTTCTTTCAGGTGATGTTTTATATGCACTGGAGTCATGGCTCATAACACCAGTGAGAAATCCAAGTGGAGCTGCAGAGGAGACATATAGCACAACCCTGTTCCAGACATATACTGCTATCAGGAGGTTCTTTGGCCTCTTGAAGAGCTATTTTTAGGTGGCTGAATGAGTCTAGGGGTACCCTTCAGTATGATCCAGCTGCTGCATGCAGAATGTTTACTGCATGCTGTATTCTGGACAGCATGATCATATGCCTGTCTCATAGCAAAGTGACCCATGCTGTCACTGCAGCTCCCGCTTCCACTCTTACTATGATTAATGGTGACCAGCTGGCAGCAGTAATAAGAGGTCGCAAGTGGCTGGCTTTTACATGGCATATTGCTGCACAGTTAAGGAGGCAGTGTCTAGTCTAGAACTATGGACCATGGTATACAGGTTAGGGTTTCCTTTTTTTGTAATAAACACATATAGATCAATCGATGCATGCAGTAATATGTATGGGCTATGATGCGTGCTGCATGGTCTATGGTCACTGTTCATCTGACATTCCCTCTGATCTTTAAATATTTTTTTTTATTTTAGAACAGGTACTCATATTATTGTTTGCAATATAAGTTATGTCTGAGTGCTCCCTGACTCCAGTTCAGTGATGTTATGAGGCATCATATGAGGAATTATCAGATTGTTAACTGTTTTGCACAATTAATTCTGCTGAGGTGGTGTGCCTAAGTATGCATGCACTGAATATCTTAAAGTGGCGCGATCAGTAAAAAGTGTTTGTTAAGTAATTAATATGAGTTCATACCTTGAAAATGAATCAAAATGTATCATATGTTATTTTTATATTATGCAACATTTCCTCAGTTTGCACTACATTGTCTGTTAAAGTATTGCATATCAGATTATTTCATTTTGTCATGCACAATAAGTGATACTTGTGTAGAGGAGCCTGGATTTTCTACTGGTACACGCATGACTGTGATGTCAGCATGCGCTCAACTTTGTGATGCACTGTCACTACCTACAGAGTTATTAACATGTTGTGGGGTGTGAGATCATGCCATTAAACTTGAGGACTTCATGATACTTTCCATAGGCTGCCCCTAAATATAACTATGTTATCATCATCATCATCTTCAACAGCCATTATGCTGCTGATGTTAGTTTCCTCTGTTGACCCCGTAAAAATTTATTTGAAAGCATTATCAGTAATGAAGTAGCATAGACTGCTGTATGCTGAGCAAGGAATTGTGTGTGTGTGTGGGGGGGGGGGGGCACTTAACATGCAAACTGCCTTAATTCTTATTCTATAGTAGGTGTGGAAGGTTCACTTTTTAATAGTAATTGTCATTTACTTAATTTATTCATTCCATGTCAGCATTCGATTCTCTATATAAATATGTTACTGTTTTAAACCGACCTTCTTGAGAAGATGGTTGTTAGTGCTGCAGACCTTGGTAGCAGCCAATGACCTCACCACCTTTGAGTATTCATTTCCTATTATCTTCTGTGTCACAGTCTTCCCCATGAATGGAGAGTTGGCATTCCTCATCTGGTGTTAAAGATATAAGTGTTAGAGCCTCACCCCATACTGGCACAGGCAATTGCTTTCTGCCTCGCCTTGGATCTAGTAAGTCTTGTCATATAATTCACCATTGTCTTGCAATATTTTCATGTGTGGTTACTTCCACCAACTGCATTAATGTCCATTACAACTTGATTCCAGACTTTTGTTGCCTCAGCTTGTCTGGCCCCCTCTTTTCCAAACAGACTTTTGCCACATGCTCCAAGGGCTGCCATGACAATGGGGTTTTCCTCATGGCTGTAGTTGTCCTTTTCTGTCTTGATCCCTTGTTTTTCATTATTACTGCACATAAAAAATATGCCACAGTCATGCACAAACAGCTTTTAATGTAATCATCTGACAAACAGCACAACAATGAAAGCATAATTGCCAACGTCATAAAAAAGTTAGGCTGCACAAGCCTCATATAAACATGAGTCTCACTCCGGTCAAGAAATGTTATGCTGAAGTAGTGCTTGCACTATCCTGAATACATCCACAACTGTAAGGCAATCAGTATGTTAACAGACCCATGCTTCCCCTAGCCCTACCCCTTTCTTGTAATCATAATACTGTCATTATTTTCATTCAGCAATGATTGTTTTCATTCAGAAATTTCCCAGTAGAGTCAAGTGTATGTTGAGCCAACAAAACATATTTGCTACTTCAGTACTTTACAATTACATGACTGAATTTCTACCATGTACTCAAAATCACTAAATGATAGCAAAGTAAATTATTTTGTCTGTGATCACATCATTTCAACTACTGCTATAAAGATTTTCCTTTCACAAATGATAGCTTAACAGTATTCACTATAGTCATTGTCATATGCCCATCATATCAGTAAGGCAAACATTTATTGATTTGAACTCCATAATGTTATATGATATTGAACTGTTTCAAATGAATTTGCAATACTTATATTATTGTTTTTATTTTAAAAGTTTGCAGTATCCTAAGCCATTTGCCCACTAACTTAAGTAATCACAGGTTACTATGGTGGTGTTAGTAACATCCTTAACCTTATTTAACCTACTTGCTCTCTACCACCTCAGTTCTCACAACCACACTACATCAACTAACCCCAACAAAAAATACAGCATATATATACCATAGCTCATGCCAAAATAGTTACTCTGATATTTCACTCTCACTCTTCATTCACAGAGATGCCACCACTTTCAAGACCATTTTAATATGCCTAAAATCAAACAATTATACATCTCATATCCATAATCCATACTTAAATACATTTCATCCACAATCCAAACCACTATCTTCACATTATTATGCCAAAGTGGAGATATTCATTCCAAACCATGGACCCTCTCCCACCCAACATATTAACAACTCTACATCACTCTCAGTGAAAACACCAAAAGATCTTTGCATCGTGAAGTTAAACATCTGTAGCATCTGCAATGAGGTATCTGACTTCCATGCATGGCTTACACAGTATACACCTGGTATAGTTGTTCTAACAGAAACCTGGCTTAAACCCCAGATATCAGACTCAGAAATACTTCCCCTGGATATCAAATATTACGAAAAGATAGACTTCATAAGAAAGGGGGAGGCCTAGCATTAATATGCCGTAACCACTTAAACACAATACCCCACCCAAAAATAGTTCCCACCTTCAATAATATGGAAATCCTGTTAGCATCACTATTTTTCAACAACCATAAACAAATATCTATTGCCACCATCTATATTCCTCCAGGTCTCAATATCCCAACACTGGAAGACTTCCTGTCATGGTCTAACCACTACATCTCAAATTAAACCATCATTCTCGTTGACACTAATATAAATTGGCTTAAACTAACACCAAACAACTCCACAAACTCCATCAATCTGCTCAAATTTACACAACTTATACAAACCCCAACACACACACAACAAACAATCCCCCTAAATCCACCTTAGACTAGATATTAGTATCCCACCCACAGTACTGCTCCAATCCCAACACACTTCCCAACACCCTAAGTGACTACTTACCGGCCCTGGTACACAGGCTATCAACTTCCACCCCAAGCATTCATTCATTCATACAAATATACCAGAAATCTTGCCATCTTTAGCCAGTCTCACTTTTGCAGCCTATTACAAACACTAAACTGGAACCCATTGAAATATCTTCCCTTAGATGAAGCAGTACATTATTTCAATACTGTCTTTCTAGGCAACCTTAACTCCATAGCCCCCATAAGGAAAAAGAGAGTTAAACATAACCATGCTCCTTGGCTATCTAAGTCTACCAAACAACAACTGATTAATAGAGACTGAGCATGGCACAAATGGAGAAAAGATAAAAACCACCCAATGAAACCACATTTAAAGTACTTACAAACAAAGCAAAACAGGTCATTAATCAGGACAAAAAGACTTACTTCTCTCAACAAATTAACACCCACAGTAATAATCCCAAACTTTTCTGGAAATCTGTCAACTCATTACTAAATCCTGACAGCACCCAAAACCCATCTCCATTTGCAGACAAAAGCCCAGATGAAATCACTGAAATAGTTAATAAAAAGTTTATTGATATTATCCTTACATTAGTAAACATAGACAATACCCCAACCCCCATTATCCCATCCACCATACCTCAAGTCAATATTAGCTCCATACCATCCTTTAAATTCCAACCTGTGGCAACCTGTCAAATACAAACATTACTTGGCAAATTGAAACCAAACTCCTTACCTGCTGATAATGCCCCCCCCCCAGAATACCTTAAAGTTAGTGCTAAAGCAATAGGCTTCCAAGTAAGTATCTTTATAAACCAATCACTTGCAGAACACACAGTTCCCCAGCTCTGAAAAAAATCAATAATCAGCCCACTTCATAAAGGTGGAAACCCTCATGACCTATCTAATTTTAGACTCATTTTCATACTGCCCCCACTATCTAAAATAATAGAAAAATGCATCAACAAACAAGGTTGAGTATCTAACCAGCAACAACTTACTATCCCCTTCACAACATGGTTTTCGACCATCTCACAGTACCATTACTGCCCTAGTCTCCTTCACAAATTACATCTATAATGCCCTAGATAGTAACCTATTTACATCAGTCCTGTTACTGGATCTCTAAAAAGCATTCGACACAGTCTCCCACATGAAACTTATCCAGCAACTGCAATGACTAGGATGCTCTGATGCCACCCTAACCTGGTTCACTAGTTACTTGGAAAACAGGCAGCACCCACCATTGCCAGGCCACTAGAGAACTAAACTGGCTAAAACTTGCAAATTACCTACATTATACACAACTTACTTTGCCCATAAACTCATTTATCAACCCGAGTGTTGCCCTTCCTTGAAAAATATCATTCAAATGTACATCACATCCAAAAATCTACACTCTAACAACAAACACCTGCTTAAAGTATCAAAACCTAGTAGAAGAGCAGGTAGCTGCCTCGCCCATAAACTCATTTATCAACCCGAGTGTTGCCCTTCCCTGAAAAATATGATTGAACCTTACATCCCATCCAAAAATCTATGCTCTAACAACAAACACCTACTTAAAGTATCAAAATCTAGTAAAATAACAGGTAGCTACCTGTATTCCCATTCCATAACTAAGCTGTGGAACACCCTCCCATCATCAGTTATAGAATTAGACAACATAATCTCCCATAAAAGAAAACTAAAACAACATCTCACTGATAACCTCAGTTGCACATGCAACGCATATCCACAGCCTCCTTAATCTAGCAAAACCATTTCACATAGTAAATATACTTATGTATATGTTATACTGTTACGCCTTATGAGTTATCCCTAATCTTTAGTATCATAGTCCACACATCAATACAACCATCTTAACACATTTTCACTTCTCTGTCACTTTCTACTTTTAATACTACCATTAAATGCATGCTGCCTATAATCTACATATTCCTATCACCTAGCTATAAGATTCTAACTGTATCTATCCTACCTTTATGTTTAACTCTGTAATTCTACCTTCCCACTACACTTACCTTTCCCTTTTCCTACCCCCCCCAAAAAAAATTGAGCTTTATTGTTATATATTTCTAACTGTATAATTTTCCTACATGCTAATGTTCTATTGTTACTGTATTGTGCCTTTTTACAACATATGTGCTGTTTAGATAATTTTATGTATTATTTCACTTGCTTGATAAGTAATTGATCCCTTACAAATTCATGTAATGATTTTCATGTAACTTGGAGCTTTTCTCCCCAGGCCTTCACTGACAATGGGTCTTAAGCCGAATGGACTTTCCCGGTCAACAAATGTAATAAATAAATAAATTATTCAAGTTCAGGGCCATTTACATGTTTGTATAGAAATTATGTCATTTCTGTTTATTTGAATGCATATACATGCATCTATATTACCCGATCAAACGTTTAGGTTAGTGAATACCTAAACATCAAACTGGTAGTATCAAAAAATTAAAACAGTGAACGGCCGATTTAATATAGGGAATAAATTCCCTCGGCTGCAAAAAAATTTCAACCAAAATGAAGTGGGGGGCTGCCCCCCACACATCCCTAACTAAATATACCAACTCTGAGATCACTCTATAGTGGGGAAAGGGGCAAAATCTGCATAATAGCCAAAGGAATTTTTTCCCTGCATTAAATTGGCAGTTTGAAGTTTTTTGCTTTTGCTATTACCAGATCGATGTCTAGGTATTCACTAACCTAAACATTCGATCAGGTAATAAGAACCCCATATAAATAGGTTTTCACTACTCAAATGTTGCATTGGCTTCATTTGGGTTCCCAGCTGTTTGGGGTTTGGGAATTTATGCTGACAGTGGCCTAACTTTTGACCAATATGTGTCTATTGTTGTAAGAAAGTCCTTCTGTATTGCAAATCTTATAAACAAAGGGATTGTGTCTAGATCTAGGGATTTCATTGTCCCCCTTAAATCAGTCCTCATTACGTCAACCTTTGAATATAATGCCCTGTTTGGCATGGTTCTGTCTAGACATATGAAACAACTTTAATGCACCCACAGATTACCTTACTAAAAGGATATAAGGCCTAGACAACATGGCTTACATGGGCCAGCTCAAAGCCCTGTCACTATACTCAGTATCATGCAGATTGCTAAAAGGTGACCTGGGCCTGGAATAAAAAACATTCTCCAACCCATTACTGATAGATTTACTGCACATCAGCAAGTCAAATGGCATCCGAAATGCTCAGGCTTGTGATCTAAACCTCTTCTGCAACATCAGTAGAATGATTTGGAGGGAAAGGTATACCTCACAGAGGACACCACTACTGTGGAAAAGAATCACATCCTCATAAAACAAAGTTTATCCATGTCCATTTTCAAGTGCAGTTTAGATCTATGGAAACAGAAAATTTACCTCAGGCTTGCCCTCTGTAGTACTACTGGACATAGACTGCTCCTAAATGTTTTATGCCATGCATGTGGTATGATCCCAGTTGTTCTCATTAGGGGTGAATTATAATTATTTATCATGGGATGGGTAAGTCCAATCTATAATCAAATGGGACAGGTTATTTTGAGTACAAAAAGGGAAACTGGCTAGGCTTAAAATGGACTACAAAGGCAGCTAGCTAAGAAGTTAGAGTAAGTTTATAAGGCAGACATTTCTTCCACAGTATTAACTGCATGTACAAGATGACTGAACTCAGTGAGACTCCACACCCTAATCAGAGTGAAGAATGGGGGGGGGGGGTAGTTGGCAGTGTGAAGTAAATGATCTGCACATAGTTTAGTGAGAAATGACCAAAATTGTACTACTTCTGTATACACTTTAAACAATTACCTTATATTCTTACAGTTATTTAGCAGAAAACTAGAAAGTACACATTACTGTCCTGAAGTGCATGTACTGCTTCCATTTGTAACTGTATTATGTTTTGCTTATTGAAGGTTCAATTGAAAGGAAATATAAACGTCCTTCAATTGCCACATTTTTTTTGTGTCTGTACATTTTCTGCATGAAGAAAATTCACAGACTGTTAAATGAAACTGAAACTTAGCTATGCAAACCACAGCAGTTGGCGCATTTAGTTGAGGTTCTACTGTACAGAAAGATTCCAGACAACATCCATCCTCCAAACAGATAAGCTGTGCACATATATTTAATCAATAACCATCAAGTGGGAGTGGTATATTGAAGATTTACCTATAGTTGGTGTGGTTTGATCATAGGGGCAGAGCTTGAGTGATTAAGTAAGGCCAGCCATGGGTAATTCTTTAATATACCCACAACCACAAGTCAGCTATTCCTACTATACAATGACATTATTTAAGAAAGAAATGACTTACTTTTCTTAAATAATGCCCTGGATTCAGGAATCCCCTGTGTAAGACTTAATAAGTTTTACTTGGAGGCTGCAGTTGAACGGTATGACATCAGCGTGCCATGAATATGCATGAGGGCACACTGACCCAACCGTAAGTCCTACACGGACTGTGTAAGAAAGCAGGGGGCGTGTCCGACTGCCAAGCAGTCTAAATGTCCATGCCTCTGCAAGTGTTGAAAATATAAAAGGAAATAAACAAGAGAGAGTCCGCTCAAATGTCCCTGCACCCAAAACCTCACTGTGTGATATTGTAAACCCCCATCACACATCTAAAACGCATAACCTTAATTTTTTTTTAAATACCCAAAATAGCTGCCCGTATTTGCAAGTGTGTGCGCAGGTGTGCCCATTGCTTAGCTACAGTTAGCAATTCTGACATGGAAGAGCATAAGAAAGAATGTTTATGCAAATCACACCAAATAGCAATAGCGTAATGGTAGAGCGTTCGCACAAAGAAGAGGCATTCACGATTCGAGTCCCACCACTCCCTTTCGTATTTATTTTTTAAATCAGTATATGGAATAATACCCAAGATATATGTTTAAACATAACTAAAAAGCAGTGAAATGGCCAATGTATCAGTGAATAAAATAATAAATATTTTAAAGGATCCCAATATAAAACTGCCTGCAGTTAAGCAGTGCTTCACCCAGCGCAATATAGTTGCCCCTAGCTAACTCGCGCTTTACCCAGTGCAATGTAGTTGCTCATAGCTAACTCGCGCTTTACCCAGTGCAATGTAATTGCCCATAGCTAACTTGCACTTTACCCAGTGCAATGTAGTTGCCCATAGCTAAATAGCACTTTACCCAGCGCAATTGGTTTGCTTGGAGGTGGGCGCCGCGCCAACCAGCACACCGTCGGGCAACGTGGAGCAACATACAGCAAAGTTGCTTAAACACAGCCACGCCCCCTAACTTTTCTGGACAGTAGTAAAATAAAATGCATTGATAAGGTTTGAAACCAGGACACTGTGCACCATAATCAAAGTACTGAACCACTAAGCCACGACAGCTTAGGATAAACATCCACTGTTAACATATATATAGTAATAAATGTATGATTAACCATTGCTAAGCAGGTCTGTAGTCAGACGAGAATATTCAAAAATGGCCAATCATCGAAAAGTGCGGGAAATGTGGCATATTTAAGCCGCATAGGCGGGAATACTTACCATAACTGATTGTAGCTCCCATCTGCAGTCAGACTGTCTGGTGCTGGAGAGGGTACACGCTTTCGAGTGCAATGCTGGGGCATCGAGGAGTCAAGATATATGGTTTGGCTCCTACTTCATCGGCATGAGACTCGACTCCTGCAGGGCCAGTTCCAAGGAACGGAGTATAAGGTGGAGGCTTGGAACTGGTTGGCTCATGAACTCACCAGTGCCACAGGCGTCCCTCGGACTGGTGAGCAGGTCTGTCACCACCATGCAGACCTGAAGAGGCGGACGTAGGACCTTCTGAACCAGTGGATCCAGAAGGCCCATCAAATGCGGGATGCTCCACTATTAAGTAGGTAGCCATGGAATGCAGTATGTAAGATAAGCTAATATAGTCCAAATAACGGATAGGTATGTCTCAATATCCCTTTATTTACTCCACAGCTGCAGGGGCTCATGCTATGAATCAGCAAGCCTATGCAGATAGGCTGCGCCACCAGGCAGGTTAGTAAATATTCTGCATGTATTGTTACATGATATATTTGAGTGAGCATGAGAAAAGTGTTTAAGCCCAATAATACAGCAATAAAATGTCCTGATTAAATCCTCTGCATGTACTGTTATATAACAAACGTCAGTGAGCCAGAAATAGAGTGTATTAACCCACCAATCAAGGTAAAATAATTCTGGAATACTATCCCTGCATGTACTGTCATAACATATAAGTGAGCAGGCCTGAAAAAGAGTGTTGTTACCTATCAAGAAAGGTATAATATGTCCTGAATATGTCTTCCGTATGTACTGTAATAACAAGTAAAGGAGAGAGCCTGTAGAAAAGAGTGTTCAATGTAATTAATAAAGGTATAAAACTTGGAGTGTGTCTGTGTCACTTACTTTGAAATGTTGTACCCTTGCAATAACAAATAGTACTGTTGTATTAGGTGCTGTCAACCCACAGTTGTGCAGTCCCATAGGAAGTGGATGAAGGAAGTGGCAGTAGCTGTGAAGTATAAAACATTCATTCCCTGAATAAATCCTCTGCATGAACTGTTACATATCATAAGTCAGATAGCCAGGAATAGAGTGTAGTAACCCACGAATAAAGCAAAAACATGTCTGGAATACTATCTCTGCATGCACTGTCATAGATAAAAAGTGAATGAGCCTGTAAAACAGTCTTGTAACCTATCAATAAAGGTATAACATGTCCTGAATATGTCTACTGTATGCAGTGTAATGTCAAATACAGGAGAGAGCCTGTAGAAGAGTTTTAATGTAAATAAGAAAGGTATAATACTTGCAGTTTGTATGTGCCAGTTACTCGGAAATGTTGTTGTACCCTTGCAGTGAAGAAATGTTACTTTGTTGTAGTAAGTGCTAACAACCCCCAGTAGTGCAGTCCCACATAAAGTGGATGAAGGAAGTGCCAGTAGCTGTGAAGTATGCAACAGTCCTAAACAGTTGTGAAATGGCTGACATGCATAGGTAAATCTGGCACACAAGTAGCTTGTCAAGGTGTTCCCTAGAAATGTTAGTGTGCTACCTGAAAAGTAGGGTTGTGTGAAAACAAGTGAAAAAGCCATGTGAACACATACAGATGTGTAGATACATAAACAAGTCAATTTAATACAAGTATGTAGCAGTAACATCTGCATCCTGGACAGTTACCATGTCAGATATAGGCCAGGTATATCATGAAGTAGCAAAGCCCATAACGCAATCAAATGCATGTTGCCTAGTGTAAGAATACATGTAGGGGATATACACCTGCAGTCAATAGGAATGTAGTGTACAGTTAAAGTACTAATAAGATGTTAATGGAGGTTTCTTTTTACACCCTACTCCATGTGCATAATCAATGAAATTCCACACCTCAATGGGTATGTCTAATCTCATAACATTTGTTGGGACATATGTCCTATTGTTATATAAAGTCTGCACTTACTTTGATGCATGTCCCCTGTTAAAATGCCATAATATTGGTGGCCTGTTGCCACCAATCATCCCTGCATGCTGTTGGAATGCCCACTGTCGTTCAATACATGCATGTGTTATGCTTGCTGTTCAACTGTTGTAAACCTGGTGTGTTGGGTTAATGGGAATATTACTGCATGCTGTTACAACTAACTTGGAATGTTGTTGTCTATGTTGTAATTAAACAGACCTAATCACAGAACGTATGGGAAGGCCGGTCCCAGCGGACCCACCTGTCCCTCCTCAGCTGGCAGTTGCACCTGGCACCAGCAGGTCTGGTGCCCAGCCCGGGCCACCCTCCTCCGTAGGTCCTGTGCCACCTTCGGGTGGAAGTGTTGCAGGGGATGTGGCTTGCCCCCCCCTGCAAGCGTGGGTGGAGAAGGGCCTCCTGTCTCCCTCTGAAGGTTCCGGGTTGTGGTGCGTAGGGAGATCCAGAGTTTAGTCGCTGATCCCCTACGCCAGCTCTAGGTGAGAGTGGTGCAACTCACGTGTAAGCCTGCCCCTCCTACGCAGCCCCCAGCACAGCGACCCTCGGGTCTGTGAAGGTCCAGTGGTGACTGCCCATGGGTGGGGATCTCAGTCCCACTGTTACCATCTGTGGGCTCATAGGCTTGCGATTTGCAAACATCAGTCCCCGTCAATTGTGTTCACCCACCCCATGTGTCATACTCCGCCCCTGTATGCATCTTGTTTGTCTTGTCTGTTTACCTATCCAACCTACCTCCCCAAATATACCTACTTCCTCTACCTCACTTTCCACTCTCCCCTGGAAAAAAAAAAGGGCAATCTGTACCCGAAAAAAAATTACGCCCCATACATAGCTTTCCATTTTGCACACATGTCCATTGGACATGCACAGTGATAATTCTAATTGGCAGTACAACAAACTATGTTGTCCTCACCCCTCTCTCAGGGGTGGAAGGTTTCAAATGTCACTCCAAATTTTCAACATATGCACAGCTGTTGCTGGCAAAGAAATGGGCAGCTATGGACCTTCTCTACACCCGTCCTGCACATCCCGAGCTTGTTTTCCTACTGTCTTTCCCTCTCTATGCCCTCTTTTTCATCACTTTCCTATCTCCCCATTTTCTTTTCTTTCAAAGAAATTAGCACGGGGGTTAGCAGGAGTAAGCACTTTTAAGCAGTAGTAAGCAGGATTAAGCGAGTGTGCGCATGTGTGCGCTTAGCTAAGCATCGCTAAGCGTTGCACAAACCCACGCAAACCCACTTACAACTGCTTAAAAGTGCCTTAGTCACTCTATGGCAGGGCCCTTGTTCTGCTGAGCAGCAAAATAAAAACCTCTGCCAGTCTCGAACCCCAGACCATTGACACAATAGACTGCATGAATTACCACTAAGCCACAGCAGATATACAAATAACTTGGTTCTGAAATAAATATATCATGCATTACAATGAGGGAATGTAAATGGAAATTAGGAATGGTATAACACAAACCCTTTTCTGTGGGTCTTTACCAGCAGTGGTTGTGGAATTGCATGACATGACTGTGAAAGGAGAACTAGCCATCCTAGCAGGGAATAATGTTACAGTAGCACCTTACAAACACCACACAGTATTAGACCAGGATAAATACTGACCCCAGGAATACAGTGCAATAACCACATTTGTATGGCAGTTAACTGTTTAAGTAAAAAAGTACATACTCCCATGTATCCTGCGTTAGCATTTGGAGGGGTGCGTACATATCTACACTGAGATGTGTGTACTGGAAGCAGCAACATGCAGGTATGAGTACAACATGCATATAACTGGCTACAACCCTAGCATCAGATAAGAGACATATACCAACCTTCAGACTGACACAACGGTGTCCAGAGCAAACAAGAATGGGCCCCACCTTTGAAATATGAAAGGGCTACGCCTACCTAACCTAGCATTTTATAGCAGTGGGCTGCAATCACAGTGAGTAATGCAATCACAAAACAGCAGGCTGCATGCAATTACTGAATGGTGGGCAGCAATTGGTGCAGAGGCTGTCACATGCACAAGTGCAGATACCTAGAAAAGCAGGCTGTACCTGCAGTCCATACATGCAATTATATCATTGCAGGTTCTGTGAGATAGAGAGTGAGAGAGAGAGAGACTCGGACACAGACTGAGACAGAGACAGAACAGAGTGAGAAACAGAGACCGAAGGTGAAATAGAGGGCAAAACCCCAAAACAAACCACCAATAAAAAAATAAAAAATACAAAACAGTAACACACAGAGCAGGGAAATACAAAGGTAAGGTATGTAACTCACATGTATGTGTTGGCATGATGTAGATGTTCCCGAAGAGTACTCTAAACACTGCAAATCATGCATGTGTGGCAGCAGTATGTATCTATCTGTATCTGCACATGTGCATAGGGCAAGGGACATACTGCAACTGTTAGTGAAGGGTGGACAGCTATCTGTCAGTGAAGGTTGATATGTGCATATATCCATGTAGGTCGTAGTGTGTGGCCTAGAAGACAGCATGCAGTGTGCAGGAGTGGCCTTAGGTCAACTGGTGCCCTAGGCAAAAGGGCCCCATGGCACCCCCTACCACACTTCCTGGTGCCCCCATCCTTGTGTCCACATAAATAGTGGAAAAGCACCCCTGCTAGAGCGGCACCCTAGGTGGCCGCCCAGTAGGCCTATGCCTAAGGACAGCTATGGTAGTGTTGATATATAGTGGACCCATAGTGGACGCGGGGGGCTCAAAAACCTATCATATAGCAAAATATATTGATATAATATTAAAAGAGAAAATAAAAAGTCTAACATATATTTGCAGGGATTCTTGGGATTTTCTTACTAAAATAAATGATTTAAGCATTGCTAATGTGGAAAATATTAATTTTATTACTGTTGATGTAAAAGATCTTTTTACTTGTATACCTCACCAGTTAGGTATTACTTGGTTCTCTGAATTCTTTTTTGAAATAATATCAACACCTCAAGACCAGCTTAATACCATGGTAGATTTATTGGAATTGGTATTAACCAACAATTACATTTTCCATGATGGTCAATATTTTAAACAAATAAAGGGAGTGGCAATGGGTTCGCCTGTTGGCACTCTATATGCAAATGTCATCATGGCAGTCTGGGAAAACAAATATTTATTTCCATCAGAATTTATGCAGTATATTGAGATGTATAGTCGGTTTCTGGATGATTTGTTTTTCATCTGGGAGGGACCAATAAATTTAATTTAGGCTTTTATTCAATATATAAATAATACTACTGAATTTTTGGTTTTTACTCATGAAATAGGATATCAAAGTATAGCTTATTTAGATATTTATTTACAAAAAGATATATATAAAAATTCTTTAAAAGCCAATATTTACCGTAAAAAAACTTATTCTAATAAATTTTTACACTTTGACAGCCATCATTCTCCACACATAAAAAAAAGCAGTTTTAAAAGGTCAATTGGTTCGAGCTGCACGTATTGTCTCTAATTTTGATGAATTTGAAAATGAATGTCAATTTATAGCAAGCATGTTTTTAAACAGAGATTATCCTAAATATTTCGTGGATGAAATAGTAAAAGAAGTTGTTAACAAAAGATGTAATGGATTTTATAAACCGTTGTTGGAAAAAACATCAATTCTTAATGTTAGTCAACAAGATTTAATAATTAATAATCAATACACTAGGAATATACAAAATAATAATGGCATCAATTCTGACATCACCATTGAAGATAGGCCCAAAGTAAAATGTAACTTGGCGTTTATTACTACATACACGCAAGATTCTGGCCATATAAAAGAGTTAATCATGAAAAATTGGACCCTATTAAACAGTGACATATTAATGGAAAATATTTTAGGAAAATATCCCTTATTTATATATAAAAGGGATAAAAATTTAAAGGACTGGTGCAATTCTGGATTTACATCTGATTTAAGCAATGGATTTATGAGAAAATGTAACGTGCAATTACTGTCCATATATTATTGAGGCTGATCATGTTTATATTAATGGTATTTATATAAAAATGAAAGGGAAATTCAATTGTAACACCTCTGGAGTAGTTTATGCAGCAATATGTAGACAATGCTCAGCTTTCTATATAGGAAAGACTGAGCGGAAAATAAAACAGCGTATTTATGAGCATATCTATGATATTGCAAGAAAATCAACTAATAATGCTCTCTTCAGGCATATTTTACATAATGATACACATAGATTTGGCTTCATAATATTGGAACAAGTACGACTATCACCAAGAAAGGGTCCTTGGAAATTAATTTTAGAATCCAAGGAATATTGGTGGCAAGTTTATTTGAATGCAACACATCTTCCAGGATTAAATGATTCCATATCCATTGCCAGTATATTAAAGCTTAGAGTTTTTAATAGATAATTTATAATATTATTGTATATTTGGATTAAATATATAAGTTTTTGTGAGAATGTATTTAATTATAATATATTTTAATATTTTATATATATATCTCTACATTTTATAAATGTGTTTATAGTACATATAACAATGTTGAACCACTCATGAATTTTATATTTTATATTTTAATTGATGTTAATTAATGAGATGAATATTATTGGCTCATTAATTAATTGGTCACATGCTGCAAGCTATATTAACTGCAGTATATGTTTTATATGTTGTCTGATAAAGGCTTGCATTGCATAGCCGAAAGCGCTCATCGTATATTGTTTCGTAAATAAATTCAACTTGGAACTGGTGTCCGGCAATTGTCATTGTGCTTCTGGTTTTTGGGTTATCAGTGTTGATATATGTCATGTGGTGATTAAATGCTGTGGGACAGATTTGTCAGATCTGATGTGTTACAGACAGTGAGGCCTGCTAATGCTACAAGGGCTGAGGACACCCACATGCATTCTGCACAGCACTGTGCATTTTAATCACATACCTGTACATCCCACAACTGTCGCATAAGTGATATCCCCACCATGAAAGGTGAACTGTACATGTGCCTGTATGTACATCCATGTGTACAGCAATGAATGTGTACATGTATGTGTATAGATATGCATATATATAATATATATATATATATATATATATATATATATATATATATATATATATATATAAAGTGAGAGAGAGACAGAGAGACATGGGGTCATATGTACCGCAATAGGTGTGTGGTGAACAAGGCATGGACTGTAGACAAGTGTTGATACTGCAGTGCCATTCCACCTTCCCAAAACAGTGTACCCATGAACTACCACATAGGCAGAGATCTACCTAACAGTGAAGGTGTGATAAGGGAACATGGGACACAGGTGGACAGTAGCCTCCACTTTGATGAAGACAGTGCCACACTACACCTGTAATCTGTCTGTGTGGTATGTGTCATGACAATAGGTGTGTCATCTATGGAAGTATAGGGTAGAGTTCCCCTCTACTCATCACAGTGCCCTGTGTGGTATGTACTTCACATGACAACTACACCAGGTGAACAGGCCACAGGCAGACCTCCCAAAGGGTAGTACTGTCTGTAAACAGATGTCCTATGCAGACTGACTCACAAAACCACAACTACACTGTATTGCAAACTGGCCACACAGAGGTGACCTCTGCTGGACATACAGAGGTATGTCACACCCATAGCTGGGTGACAACCACCATGGCAACATATCACAATCCCTCGGGGATACACGCTCTAGGGCCCTAAACCTTGTCAGCTCACTAAACAGCACATGCTGGAGGGATAGGTTCCCATCTCAGAGATATGCCATACACCGGAATAGACAACATAGCAATAGCAAACAAGGCTCCTCCTTAGCAGTTGTTATAAATACCCCTGATGATTGTGTGGGAGATTGTTACTACACCCCAGGAAACACCTCTGTGGTTCAGGTTGGCAGGGCAAGTGAAATCAAAGTACATGTGTGTCAAAGGCCAGGGCAGCATATGGCTAGTCTGCCGTAGGCCCTAGGGCCAATAGCATATTACCTACCTATGACACTATGCACTCACACATGTACTTAATGCAATAGCTGCTATGTGAGGTTGAATAAGTGTAACGCTGAATGTGTGCAAGGTCTGTAAATGTGTGATAGCTTAGTGTGATGTTGTATCTGACATGGTAGTGCCTATCCTAGCTGTGAGGACAGCAACTGATGTGTAATGTACTGTTAGGCAGACATAGTAGTACAGCATATGATGTGACGTAGTTCTCCGTTGACAAATGTGGTGTCTCATTGTAGGCTAAAGCAATACATGTATGCTTAGTGAGTGGTACTGCTGGTGAATCCATCACCAATATTAACTGTAGTACTACCTGAAGCTGTAGGCCTAAACAGCACAGTATGATGTGTGTTCACATTGCTTGGAAACACTGTCATGTGTGTTTCCTGTAGTCTGCACAGAGGACAGACTGCAAGCATAAGGGTGTGTAAGTAGTGGCACACAGCACCGTATGGTACACAGGTAATGCTCATCTGTGTTGGCATACAGTGGTGCATTGTATGTTTGCCTGATGTGTGTGTGATTATGCCTGTACAATGGCTGCAATCATATGTGTGTTACAGGGTTAACGTGTGTATCCAGCAACATATATAGTCTGTTACAGCAGTATGCCACCTATAGTAACAAATGGACACATCTGTTAGGCAGGGCTATGGCATCAATGACTAGGGTGGTTGATTGGTACTACTGTACCTGTACTTTACATCCATTGCAATGGATGACATCTCTGTTCATGCACTGGTGTGATATACACCCCTGTCTTGAGGTTGTGCAATGTGTCACAAACAATGTGTTGGGTACTGTTGTATAGTGGTGTGATATATAGAGTCTGCCAGGTGATGTTAGTTAGTTGTGGCCTGAGAACCAATAAGTGTTATTGAATGTGTGTATCCTCTGACAGACAATAGGATGTTATATATGTCAGTAAAGTGATATCTGTGGGTAAAGGTGTAAAGTGTACCACAAGACACTCTCACACATATTGTTCATATCTTTTTCAGCCAGATGGCCCACCAACGCAACCCAGCATACACAGCGGATGAGGAAGAGGTGATACTCAACAGCCTTTTGCAGCAGTACAAATTGCTCTTCTCCAGAAGCAGCCAGCACCAGCAGGAGCGGACTGCACTGTGGCAGAAACTTGTTAGTCGGGTAAATGACATAGGCATGCATAACCAGACATATGAGCAGGTACGCCATCACTGCAGTGATTTAATTAGGCAAGTCCGGTGGTGTGCGTCTGATATCCAAAGACAGCAGCTTGCCACAGGTGGTGGGGTGGCCATTCATCCCCCCTCACCAGAGCAGAGGAGCTGCTCCTAAGTGTGGTGGCTCCTGGACAACAGCTACATTAACCTCTGACATGTGTTGTAATGGAGGCCGGAGCCACCCTGCACATCCACCTGGAGCAAGCAGGTAACATGCCCTATCTGTAGACTACAGTTATCTGTATTGTTAGATTATGTGTACGTGAGATGTGTGCTGTATGTTTAGCAGTTCCGCTGCCTAGTGTTGTGCAATACAGATAGTTTGAAAAATATCCCTACACCTGTGATTGTTGACTGTTGTTGTACTGCAGTTTAGCATACCCACTGTAGCAATGCCACAGTTGTGGCCACTGATGAACCCTCTCATATTCTCGTAGGTACCTCTGGTGTGACAGCAGGGCAGCCGATCCATGCTGGTGAGTGTGTTATACCTGCAATGTTGGTAATGAAATATGCATGTCATAGGTGAGGTGTAGGCCATGTACACGTAACACACGTACGCATAATGCATGCCATGCATGTTTGCTGTGAGACGTTGCACAGCTCAGTAATGTCATTAGCTGCCTCAATGACATGCAATACACAGAGCATGACACACAGTTGTGGCAACCCCCTACTGCACATTGGATAGGCATAGTTGCAACACCTGTACACAACATAAGACATTTATCACATGCAGTACACAAAGTCATGCTACATATGGTGTAACCACACACCCGCTGTAAGGTCACATGTCAGTATCCCACATGTCATCCACACACACATGATGTACCTCAGGGGTAGAGGCCTATCATGGGGCTGTGCAACACTCTTCAACACATAACACAGTCATGTTAGGCAATGCTCCCTACTGGGCACCTCATACACCCATGTACAAAGTGGCTGTGTAATAGTGAACGTATCCACAGCACTGCAGTTCAGGTACATCATGCTAGGCGGTGGTCTGTCACACAGTAGTAGCCATGAGTGACCACAAGATGCATGATGATGATGATGGCACATGGTACTACACCCCATCCAGTTAGAGTGACCACAGTACTACACATAGCAGTCTTTGCTGTGCACCTCATTGTTCTGTGTGTGCAAACATATGCACCTATACACACCATGCATAGCATGTTGTGTGTGTGCTTACATATGCTAGTATACACATTTTGCACAACAGTCATCATCTGTACAAAGAGTCACATATATGTCCTGGAATGCTATTGGGTGTATAGGTCACATGACACACATTGGGTATGTGTGGTGTTTAATGTTGCAGTCATGTAGCATGCCATGTCATGGCTGGCAACAACATATCTGCAATATGTCCCACACGCACCATAACCACTGTGCAATGTCCATGTCATGCATTGGGGTTCCTTCACATCTACATGTACCTCTCATCCCATGTCTGTACATTGCATGCATTTGCTACACCTGTGACCACTATTATGTGCTATGGACACAGACACTGTCATCAGACATGGCAATCTATGTGTCACACAGATAACACATGCAGCCATGGTATGTATACCATTGAGTGATGGTGCCATTGACATTGCAGAGCAGATAATACTTGCACAGCAATGGTGTGTCCATGTACACATTGTGTTCCAGGGTGTAGCCAATCACTGGACAACTACACACATGCATCAAAGCCATGTATAATGTCATTAGATAGGGCTGTCTACACTTGCACTGCATGGTGTTGAGCAACACATGGTCTGCCTGCTGACACGTGTGTGGTGACTGTTTACCTTGTGATTCTGTCACCCACCATCACCCACTATTGTGTATGTGTTGGATTGCTGGTGTGTGTGTGTGTGTGTGTGTGTGTGTGTGTGTGTGTGTGTGTGTGTGTGTGTGTGTGTGTGTGTGTGGGTGTGTGTCTGTGCGTGTGTATGTGCTGTGGTGAGCAGTGTATTTCTGTGCATGTGTGCATGTGTTCATGTGTGCATGTGTTCATGTGTTCATGTGTGCATGTGTTCCTGTGTGCATGTGTTCCTGTGTTCAGTGCAAACTTCTCCCCCCCTCCCCCCCAAAAGGAGAGATATCTATACCAAACGATTGCAGCCCCCCAAACATCTCCAGCGCCCAAGTGAGAACTGCTCTCTCCAAAGCAAAAAACACAGCATCCATGGGACCTGATGGTGTCCCCGGCTGTGTGCTCCACAAACTCAATGAGGAATTAAACTCACAGCTAGGACAGCTGTTTAATCAAAGTCTTACCTCTGGATACGTGCAGGGTGGCGCACTGCAACTGTGGTCCCACTTCACAAAGCGGTGCCTCCACCGACCCTGGAAATTACCCATTAGCTTGACAAGCCTTATCTGCAAAGCCATGGAGAGGATCATAATGGACCTCATAAATAAAGACATAGGAATTTGCAGACTTTGGATCCAACCCAGTTTGGCTTTGTCAAAGGCAGATCATGCCTTTTAAACTTGGTTGACTTTTGAAACAGTCACCAAAGCCATTGATGAGGGAAAGGCAGTCCATACAGCCTACCTCGATCTGGCTAAGGCCTTCAATACAATACCCCACTCGGGTATCATTGAAAAACTCATCAGCTTAATTGTTAACCCATACATCACAAGATGGGTTGCAAACTGGCTGAGTGACAGAACCCACAGGGTCAGAGTTGCTGGCGCCATGTCAGACTCTAAGCCTGTCACTAGTGGTGTCCCACAGGGCTCAGTCCTGGGCCCACTCTTGTTTGGCATCTACTTTTCCGAAATACAAGCAAACACAGGAGGTTATGGCTGACAAAGTTTGCAGATGACTGCAAACTGGCCATAGTAGAAAACACATCTGACACAGATATCCTTCAGAAGGGTCTCACAGAAACGGATAACTGGTGCCAGAGCCACGGCCTAAAGTTAAATGCCAAAAAATGCATAGTCATACCCTTCAGGAAAAACAAGGTTACCCCTAGCTACCAAATAGGTGGCAATCCACTGAGCACAGAAGAAGTTATCAGGGACCTGGGGACCCAGGTTGATAGTAGTCTGTCATTCGACACCCATGTAGCTAAAGTAGTCAGGAAGACCTTCTACATTGCCCACCTTATCATGAAGGGATTCTCATCTAGATCAAGGGAGGTCATAGTCTCCCTTTACTCATCACTCATCAGACCAATGATTGAGTACAATGCCCCATTGAATGTATCTGACCCGACACTTGCAGCAGCTGGAGGCCACAAAGTTCCTCACCAAAAGGATAAAGGGTCTCAAAAATCTGTCCTATGCTGCCCGACTGAAAGAACTCCAGCTCTATTCAGTCGCCACGCTTGCTCAGAGGTGACCTTTGCCTAACATACAAGGCCATGTCAAACCCAGATTTGATGAATATGCTTCACCTCAAAAATCTAGATCCATCAGAGCCACAAGGGCGGGAGACTTAAACCTCGACATGGCTATTAATAGGACGTGCTGGAGGGATAGATTCATCA
The DNA here is from genome assembly GCF_019279795.1 of Protopterus annectens. Lineage (NCBI taxonomy): Eukaryota > Metazoa > Chordata > Ceratodontiformes > Protopteridae > Protopterus > Protopterus annectens. The sequence goes on from NC_056741.1 coordinate 1,079,918,091, forward strand.
CCCAAAGACTCCCTATGCTGTGGAACAAAATCCCAGTACATGTGAGGCAGAGCACCTCGCTGGCCTTGTTCAAGAGAAATCTTGACCAATGGATGGGAGATCGCAGATATACCCCAGGGATTACCTCAGTGTCACTGCTCGACAGAGGCACAGCAAAATAATGGGTATAGTTCCCCATACTAAAGGGGTGGCGTAAGCCACAAAACGATGGGCTAGGCTTGTAAATGCCCTCAGGCAGATAGCCTAGTATGAACCTATGAACCTATGAACCTATGTGTTCATGTGCGCATGTATTCATGTGTGCATGTGTGCATGTGTTCATGTGTGCATGTTTTCATGTGTTCATGTGTTCATGTGTTCATGTGTGCATGTGTTCATGTGTTCATGTGTGCATGTGTGCATATGTTCATGCGTGCATGTGTTCATGTGTTCATGTGTGCATGTGTGCATATGTTCATGTGTGCATGTGTCCATGTGTTCATGTGTTCAAGTGTTCATGTGTGCATGTGTTCAAGTGTGCATGTGTTCATGTGTTCATGTGTGCATGTGTTCATGTGTTCATGTGTGCATGTGTTCATGTGTGCATGTGTGCATGTGTGCATGTGTTCATGTGTTCATGTGTTCATGTGTTCATGTGTTCATGAGAAGCCGACGTGGATGCATGCCAGCAACAGCATCAGCTGGCAGTCATTGCGGACGGACCACGGATCACAGCCGCTCCCGTAGTGGCAGTACCAGCCCCAGCAATGCTGGGGCTGGCCTGTCCATTGACCATCCTACTAGACCACGTGCACGTGGCACTGACCAGTCCCAGCTAGGACATGGGTCCAGTCATCATACCTCTGATGATTACACCCAGTCAGGGTTGGTACCCGATACTGCCCGTAGCACCCCTGCTAGGCTCAGGTACTGTGTACGTGGCCGGAGACAGTGATCTGTATGGCCTAGCAGGTACAGTCTGTGGCTGTCCCACAACTGCCCGTATATGGCAGCCACATGGTGGAGCTGTGTGCATGCAGACACACACACATTTACCATACAACTAGGGCTCACACATACACACACACATTACATCAACATTGGCCCATGCAGTACTGTTGTCCCTCACACACACACACACACACACACACACACACACACACACACACACACACACAGACATGCCGATTGGATCGGTCAATGTCAGGCTCTGGCAAACCTACAACACACCCTGTGCATATGATGACACCTGTGCCACCTCCTGTCATCTGTCACATTGATGCAGGAATAGGCTAACATGGCTCTGATGCACAGGGTGACATTATAGCAGTGTAGCAATAGTAGCAAGTTGCCAACAGGTAGGTGTACTGATATCCTTGTAGGTATATCTGAGCAGGCATGAAGCATCACAGCTCTGATAGTCATTGTAGCATTGTTTACACCAGTGTTAGGTCTGAGTATGTATTTTCCACCCATGTGCCACTTGGCTGAAGTGTACAGTGTTGCCAGCATGTGTTAGTGAGTGGACAGTACGTGTGTGATGTGTGCATTACAAATTAGCTGGTGTACATCTGTGAACATGGTGTGTGCGCACTGTCTGCATGTACATGCATAGTGGACACATGGGATGTGCGACATACCCTGTTCTACACATTGTTAACATCTCATGGTATCTTTCTATGGCCAGTATGCATTCTACTACAGATATGTACTAACATGGGTACACATGTGTATGACATGGGTGGGCACTATGCTGTGGGTGATACTGTTGATATCTGTCAATGATCTGCAGTCTGGCAGTATACACCACCTCAACAGCATGACTATAACCAATCATTAGATGATGTCCTGACAAATGACTCACAGTTGTAGGGAACTCAGTAGCAGTTGGATCCTTCCAGTACTATACTATAACAGTAACCAGTGGTATTGACCGCCCCACATTCCTGGGACCATACCTGTGTGGCATAAAGCCCTCTTCGGCACATGCAAACATACTAGGGATATGTCCATCCACATTTGGAAATGCATACATTGGCCTACACTGCATTCCCCGGATGGGACGCATATCCTGCACAAGGGTATCATACAGACAGATACCTGTTGTCCAATACATGCTGTATAGCAGTACGCTGTCTATGGCATAGTCATCCACATTTACTATACATACTATCCCAACATTACCACATAGGTGGTAGCCCTGAACATGTATGTTGGGTACCAATGTGTACAGACAGACACGTGTTATGTCATCTGTCCCTTGATATCCACATATCCATAGGTATTGTGGGGTCCCTTGGTGTTTCATATAACACATTAGGGGCCTGCATGCATATCCACAAGGCTCATGCACACCTATCATGACTGTCCATTATTGCCAGTCGTTGTTGTGTATGAACATGTCTGACATATACCGCAGCAATTACCCTCACTCACAGTAATCTATAGTACATGTCATGGGTGTGTGTGGCAGGGATGTCCTTGGCCACGGATCACTACATTGGCTGGTCTTGACGCATACATACATATGTGACCTATAATCTGAGAAGCAGCGGCACAATCTGTCAAGGGTTACAAATTTATTCATGTAGTATGCAGGCTTCTCACCTATGTACTGATTGAGGTCACATGTACACAAATCTATTTGACACACAGATACCCGATGTGTGCAATGCACATACTGTTTGAAACATATGTCATACCGTAGTAAAAGCAAAACCCACACTGTATTGACCACCTGTGGCACACACACTCAGCGTTTGCAGGACTCAAACCCCTACCTAACTATGTTATGATACTAGAGAGATATGCATTAACACGGCACGCTATATGCATTACTGTGTGGTTTCTGTTCACCTTGAATAATTGTAGGATGCTGACATCATCAGACTTTCCAAAGAGGGATATACCTCTTTTAAAATGTGTTTTCACAGTCTCCAAAAAGGCTACTCCTCTCAAAGGAAATCACACACATACACACCCCCCACACACACACACTTGGCGTTTGCAGGACTCAAATCCCTACCTGACTATGTTATGACACTTGTGAGATACGCATTAACATGACACGCTATTTAATTTACTGGGAGCATTCGTTTCCAAAGCTCTGTTTGTAGGATGCTGACATCATCACACTTGGCAAATAGGTATTAACCACTCCTAATGTATTTCCACAGTCTCCAACCAAAAAGACCACTCCTCTCAATGGCAGTTTTACACACACACATTCACACTCAACATTTGCAGGATTCAAACCTCTATCTAACGATGTAATGACACTAGTGAGATATGCATTAACACGACGCACTATTTGCTTTACTGAGAGCATTTGTTTCCAAAGCTCTATTTGTAGGATGCTGACATCATCACACTTGGCAAAGAGGTATTCACCACTCCTAATGTGTTTCCACAGTCTCCAAAAAGGCCACTCCTCTCAAAGCCAATCTCACACACACACATACTCAGCAATTGCAGGGTTCAAACACCTACCTAACTATGTTATGATACTAGTGAGATACGCATTAACACGACATGCTATATTCTTTACTGTGTGGTTTCTGTTCACATGCTATATTTGTAGGTTGCTGACATCATCAGACTGGACATGGTAATGTGTGTACACTTAGTGTTATGCAATCCCAGGAATGAACCTTGTGGGTCAGCAGGTGTGACCATCTTGAACAGGAATATACAATTCATACCTGGTGTGATCTATCTGTGGACAAATTACCATTCCTTCATATGACAATATATATTCATGCATGGATTGTAGGTTTTGTGGATACCACATGTGTCTGTGATGTTGGTAAAGGGCTATTCAAAGTCTATGTGGGACCTGTGTTGCTCCTGTCAGTGATGTATGTCCTGGGTGGCTGCCTTGCAAGATATCTAGCAGGTTTGGGGAACATGATGTGCTCATTAACATATCACAGATGTTTGGGTTGTGTGTTTGTCGGTTTACAATATCTCTGTTCCTGACTGCAATCATGATGGACTTCATGGACTAGCATTTCGGACTTCGTAGGCTTATAGGAATATAGTTCCCATGGTGTATTGTGCACCAACACTTGTGGGATGTGCCACATGTTGCTGTAACACATTCAACAGTGTAAGATCCTGTAGAGAGTGTGAGGCTCAACAGACTGTTCGGGTGCAGTGTCTGTTTGTCCTGTCGTTCACTTATGACACATATGGGGAAACAATGTTATCCATGTGATGGGATTCATTTGGCATTGGGAGGACCTGTTTACATATTCTACATGTGATATCTCCTGGTATGATGTTAGGTCCTTTTGTCACTGGGAGGTGGGTATGTATGTATGAGCCTATCTGACAGGATGCTGACATTGTCAGTCAGGTACAGCTGACCCTGACTCAGGACATATATGACTGTACATCGATATTTCTGACATAGCTGAATGAGGTGTAATGTTTCTGTCTGTACTCCTTTGCATATTATCTTTACACAGCAACAACAAACCTGAACACTAAAACCCTGTTATACTCTTTTACACACTTGACACACTACTGATCCTTTGTGACCAGTTGACAGTGTATGTCATCATCATATCCTGGCATGTCTAAAGGTCGGTTTTGTGTGTACTCTCCAGTCCAGCTGGTGCATATTGGAATTTTGACGCATTGTTACAACTGCCTTATGTACACAGGTAACACTGTCCTCCTACCAACAAACTCAGATATCTGTGAGAGGTGCAACTGTATAGACAGACAGGAGGCTGAGCTCTCCCAAGCCATGACTGACACAGTCTATCGGGTGGTGAAGGTAACCACACACACCACAAATACAGTCGCACATGCACCTATGACAACAGCAAACCGTATACATTGACACACAATGACATACTTGGAGCATCTAAATATACTCTGCCTAAGCAGCTGAGACATCCAAAGCAGACACACAAACAACTGCTAACACACAACCATACACACATATCACATAGTTCACAAAGTCATTGTGTCACACAGTCACTGCCCTTAGGCCTACACAACACACCTCATACACTTGTATTAGGTGACTGTAATTGTCGGTCACTCTGACATCCCACTCACCGGGCTGAACAAGGTGAAGGTCACTTTGTGCTGTGTGTCGGGTGCCAGGATATGCCACATGACACATGCACTGTTGTCAGTCCACTGCAAGTACAAATATGGCTCCATCATTGACCATTCTGGTGTGCAAACCCTCAGACGTTCCTCCCTGGACTACATGACAAGAGACATAGAGAGGCTCTCTGATCATGTAGCCCAGGACAGTATGACCCTGACCTTGTGTAGCATCTTACCCTCACCAAGTACTATGTCACAGTATACAGATGACAGGATCACTTTTAACAGTTGCCTAACATATTGTTGTCATTCACAGGGGATCCAGTGTCTGTCAGCCTGGGATTACATGCTCAACATGCCATGTACATTCGCTATGGACGCCATGCACCTGTCACCCCTAGGCTTTCACAGACTGCCTTAGGCTCTTGACACACACATAGTGGCTGTTTGAAGTGAGGGTCAGAAGACATAACTACAGGCATAGATGTTACAGGGTACAGAAAACAGAGAGTGATGGTGCTCAACAACTGATGTCTAACCCTCAGAATGCATGCACTCAGGACTCACATCAGTATGGAATCTGTCGATATATGTGCAGTAACAAACACCTGGTTCAGGCTTACACATGCACAGCAGCACTAACAGGTTTTATGTCATACCATGGTTTTCAGACACAAGACTCGGACCGGACAACAACAATAGGGGGGGGGATCCATATACATCATTCATACACACACCTCCAGGTTGGTAGCAGTACACAAAGCATTGGGGAACGTACATGTGCAACTGAGAGTGGGCAAAACTGCATTTCAGTTTGTAGACTGTTACAGACCACACTCCAAAACATAGGCATAACAGTCGTTATTCCTGGGAACACTGGGGAATGTGAAGGTCTCCCCAAACACCATTATATTGTGTGACTTCAAATACACAAACATTGACTGGGTATACTACTCAAGCAGTGACACCCTCGCACAACACTTGCTAAGATTGTTACACTCAAATGCTAGGGCAGACCTGGTCACCACACCCACAGGGGGTTAAACATGTGGGACCTGATCATCACCCACATGGGGGTGTTATGTTCCACAACAGAGGTATACCTGTAATTGTTAAGGTCGGAACATACATTCATCTCACTAGACACACATCCTATGTGATCTCAGTAACATACTTCTCATGAGCAAATGTCACACTTCTACAAACTGAGGTGGTATCCCTCAATGACCCTGGGACAGTGTTAATTACGACTCAGACAACTTCATACTTTACAAGCACATTCTATGGGCAACTACTGGAATTCATGGATCATGCTATCCCAGATAACTACAAGACTCACTCCTCCAAAGGCAGGGGACCTGTCTACTGGACCACGGCCATTACTGAGCTATATGGGGACAGGAGGAGGCTACTACATTATAGAGCACAATCACATTCAGGAAGGCATCTCTGATCAGTACTATGGTATTGCTACGATCACTTGATGATTCATCTAAGGCCCACTTCTAACGGACACTTGCAACAGACACTATGGACAATCACAAGGCCTTATTTAGTTATGTCAGGGACCTGGGTGGGAACTCACAGATATGCTGTGAATTATTGCATAATTACAAATGATACAGTGAACCCACTGACATTGCGAACATCCTGGACAACAGGTTCAGTGGGAATGTTTCCCCACCAGCCCTCCTGGAGTGCACATGTCCATCACAATAGGGTGTAGCCTCCCTGACATCACAGATGAACATGTGTGTGCTGCTCTCCCCATAGCAGACAAGACAGCATCAGTGGGACCAGATAGTGTCCCAGACTGTGGCATACACAAGATTCATGACAAACTTCACACTCACATTATGTCACTGTTCAATATCACAGTTACTACAGGATGTGTACCCATGGAATGGCGTACAGCTATGGTATACATGCTCCACAGTGCTGGTGCCACAAGGGACCCTGGACATTATCACAATATATGCCTAACTATCCTGGTCTGCTATGCTCTGGAGTGTATCATCATGGAACACATACACAATGTGAACCTACAGACACTGGATCCTACACAATGTGGTGTTGTTGTGGGCATATATTGCCTCTTGCAGATGTTTGATGCCTTTAAACAGTTAACAAGTCCATAGACGTACACAGGGTTGTCCACACAGCCTACCTGGAGCTCACACACCACTTCTACACAATACCCCACTTGGCCTTTACACATTAGATCACTGGATTCAATATCTACACATATGTCACAAGATGGATTGCTAACTGGATCATGGATAGCACACACATGGTCAGTATTGCAGGTGCCATGTCTGACTATACACCAGTTACACATGGCATCCCACAGGGCTCGGTCCTGCGACCTCTCTTGTTCTGTATATATGTCTGATACATACTGGCTAACACAGGAAGAATATGGATGACCATGTTTGCAGAAGACTGCACACTGTGTGCCATAATCAACTCCACAGCTGGCACAAGCATACTCAGAAAGGGTCTCACAGAGATGAATGACTGGTGCCAGAGCCATGGCCAACAGCTGCCTTACTTTAGATGCATAGTCATCACCTTTGGTAGTAACATCGTGCACACACATTACCACATAGGTGATGATACATCACATACAGTGTGTGTGATTTGTGATTTGGGGACATGAATACTTAGTACTCTTGCCGTTGACATTCACGTTGCCAATGTTGTTGGACACACCTTCTATTTAGGCAACCTTATCCCATACGGTTTTACATCCAGATCAGGTGGGGTCATTGTGACCCTATAGTCATCAGGTACATGCTTGGATACAATGGCCCATTTCGGATGTACCTTACCCAACACCTGCAACAACTGGAATGTACACAGATTTACATAACCAAGTGGATCTAGGGACTCACACAGAAGGTATGCACAGTTTGGCTATGGTGACCCCAGCTCTCCTCAGTTGCTTACTGCCTACTTGGATGCAGTCTGTGCCTTTTGTTTGAAGCCATGTCCATCACAGCATTGATGGACAGGCTCCACATGAGGATATCAAAGTCCCTTACAGCTACATGCTCCAGGGACAGGTACATGAGCAATGATGTTAATAGGACATGCTGGAGGGGCATATTACCATCACAGAGGCTCCACTCACTCGGGAATGTGATCACAGTCCCACATATGCACAGACCCACGCTGACTACCTACAGGTGACATCTTCACAGGTGGACGGGTGATCGTATGTTTAGCCCTGGGATATGTTATGGGTCCTTGCTAGACAGAGGCAGAATGAAATGAACATATGTGAGATATCTTGTGTGACCTACTATTAACGGGCACAGTCTACTGATCTAGCGTGATTGCAGAATGCAAATACACTGTGGCTACGCTTCTACATACCCTAGGGCAGATAGCCTAGTGTCAACCTCTGAACATGTGCTAATGTTCGGGATGCACATTGTTCAGTGATGGTACTGATTGCAAGTTTTGTTTCTTCTTTGCTTTACCACTTCCTATGAACAACCTAGGTTTCTGCATAACATATTTGATTGTGACAGGATTTCACTATATTATATTGTGTCTGTTGTCATATCACTGTGTGCACATGGTGGATTGGTGAATAGTGCGAGGTTCCTGGGTTAACACTTGCAACTGAGGGATATGTGTGGCCCACTGCTGCACTCAAACTTGGCCTAAGTGTGTGAGCATGCCCAGTTCAGACTTTCAGTGTTTTGTTGCCTGACATTTGTCTCATAGTTTCAAGTGGGTGAGCATGCCCTGTGTGACCTTGCAGTATGTTGCTGTCTGAGGTCCACTACATTTGTTGATGTGTGTGAACATTACCAATATTAACATTTATACTATATGTGTGTTGAATATCAGGTTCTATTATTACTGCAGGCCTCACCTTTGTGTCTTAACTCAACAGGGATTATGCTATGCCTGCAAGGTTTCCATGAGATACTTAGCATTGACTTATCAACATTTTTTCATACAAGCTGACCATTGACATACTGTCATGGTTTAGTGATTCTGTACTCTGACTATAGTGCACTGTATCCTGGGTTCGAGGACTGTCACTGCTTCATATTTTCATACATGCCAGAACAGACTGCTTCAAGAAAAGTGAAGCAAATATAAACTTGTTAACCTGCTTTTGATGAACTATACCCACATTTGACCAAACTTGCACAACATTGCTCAATGTTGCCCAACATTGCTGGACAGTGCACAATATTGCTGAACATTGCCTGTAGTTGTGCTACTTAGTGTGTGCAATTTTGTTTACATATACTAAATAGTGGTGAGAGCTGTTTAGCAGTGCTTTATATTGCTTAACACATAGCAATCATGCATCAGGTGGTGCTGCAGGGCTGCCTATGTCGGATGCACATTTTACACTCCCTGTACATGTTTGTTAACAGGTAGTGTCAAGTTAGGCATCACTTTTACTATATGAGCGAGTCAGAGAGAGGTATCATTTCCAGGGTTCCTACTGAGCCAGTGTATATGCTATGCATTGCCTCTTTGCCAAGGCCAAAGCATACTGGGCACGCCTCCTTCTGCCTACTGGGGCAGGCTCAGGTTGTTCCTCCTCTGAGTCACGCTCTGCCTGTGATGGCCTTGGCAATGGTGGGGGGTTGTTGTGCCCAGTCCTATGTTGCTCCTACTGCAGCTGTTTTCACAGGATCATATTGTGTAGCATAACACATACCATGACTATTTGGGTACATGTAGTTGGTGAGTACTGCAAGGCTCCACCAGATGTGTCCAGGCACCGGAACTATGACTTGAGCAGCCCAAACACACGCTCGATTACATTTCGTGTTTGTGCATGTGCCTCATTATGGTGTTCCTGTTCAGGTGTGTGTGCATTTCTGATGGGTGTCATCAGCCACGGCTTGAGTGCATATCCAGCATCCCCCACTAGGTGACCATGAGGGATGTCCCCATTGGCAAATGTCTGGTACAGCTGTGTCAGATGCCAGATATGGGAGTCATGGTAGCTTCCAGGGCAGCCAGCACACACATTCATTATTATGCTCTGGGCATCACACATGACCTGGCAGTTGATGGAGGGGTAACCCTTGCGGTTATAGTAGACCCTACCCTGCTCACCGGCTGGTGCTTTGATGCAAATGTGCGTGCAGTCTATTGCATCCACTACCTCAGGATATTCTGCTATTTGCTGGAAGAGATGCATATTGCTGGCCAATACCTCATGGGAATTGGGGAAATATACATGATCACCGACATGTGCTGCCATGGCATTCAGGAACTGGTGCAGTACCCTAGATGCTGATGCCTGTGAAATAACCATCATATCGCCAGTTGGTCTCTGGAAGGTACCTGTTGCTAATATTCTTAGGCCAACACATACCTTGGTTTCCACTGGGATGGGTTCCCCTCTGTTGGCTCTGTGTGTGAGGCGTGGCCTGCACAGCTCAACAATCTGCTGCATGAGTTCTCTGTCCACTCTATAGCTCTCCACTATCTCCAGCTCATGTAGCCCTTGGTAGGTTACCCTAGGCCTGTACACTCTTCTCCGTCTCCTCACTGTGGGTTGCTCAGCAGCATTTGCATTGTCACCACCCTCAGCATGTTGCATATGTCGCCTTATGACAGCAATGGCAGCCCCTAACATTTCTTTGTCTCAGTAAAGCTTTTTCAGTTTTCACTTCTATTAGCTTACTGCAGTGTTGCAGTGTGTCTGAGAAAAACATACTGGAATGTTTTTTGCTGAGTTTTAAGTGCTGGGCTGGGCTGTGGTAGTGTAATACCTGTGTAATTGCCTGATTCTGATTGTTTTCACCTGCTAGCTCTGTTAGTACTCCCTGGTTAACTTCCTACTATTTGTTGTGCTTCCTTTTCCCTTTCTGTTTCCTCAGGGGGCACAAACAAGCGCAAATATGCGCACACCAGCTCACACGCGTGCACACATGCTTACACGGACTAAAACTTGCATATTCTTGTTAAAACGTGCACACACCGGCGCAAACACGCTTACAACTGTTTACACAGCCTTACATATGCTTACTCATGACTACACGCGTGCACACATGCTTACACGCATGCACACTGTCTTACTCGGGTTTACTGGCATGCATGCATGCTCAGCAAGAAACTTTGGTGTTATCCACAGCATGCACCTTCGATTTCTTGACTTTACCTGGCCTACCTGTTGACACACCTCTTTCACTATTATGTAAATGTAAGCTGACACATGTCACTCTGCTCCAATGAGCTGCACTCCTTTTATACATACCCCCCTTGTGATGTCACCTATCTTCTACTCTGTTACTCCCCTTATCCTACTCCTACACTCCACTGACTGTGCTCATTTGCTATGTAAACTTGCGATTCACTATCATAACTCTCATTTGCATAGGATTGCCTACTAATGCTTAGTTACATCTCTTAGACTGAGCTTCCCCCCTTAGCAACCTCTAATCCGTGGCCATGCTGTCTTCAGCCTGCCATTCCCTTGCATTGTAAATTCATTTTAGCTATGAAATCCACATTTGTGGATCTTAATTATTAAGTTTCTGCTTTTTAGGGCGCAGCACATTTGTGCTGCGCTGCGCTACGGTTAAACCCCGGAAATCGGGATTAAAAAAAAAAAAATTATTTTATTTTTAATTTGCATCACTTCCTATTGCCAATGGTCATATTTTTGGACATTGGCATGCTTCCTCCTGTGAATGCCTGCTTTTTTTCCCGCTGACAGAGCTCCATTTTGCTATTTGCAGAACAGTACTCAGTTATCAACTGAGTACATTTCTGCAAATAACACTACTCCTACTTGGACAGGTTCGGGTTTCCTGGATCACAATTTTACCTCATTTGCATGGCTTTCGCCTGCAATTGAGGTAATTTGCATATCCCAGCCCTGTCCATGTAGGACTAGTTTGGAGAGCTCAGTTGCACGCCCCTGCCGGGTGTTCCTGGATCACTCGGCGGACATGTTGGCTTGCTGGAGTCTTACTGTACTCTTAGACTCCGTGCAAGCCTTCATGAATCCAGCCCAATGTCTTTGTATAATGGTGCTGTGGTGTTCCTTTGCGTTGTTTCTACATTCTTCTGCTTTGTTGATGTACTGTGACTTACTTTCCCACACTTACACAGTACATCCCTGCTTTGGAAAGCAAGCAAGGGAGAAAGGAAGATCTCTGTTGCTTTTTATTTATTTATTTTTTAAAACACTGTATAATCTGTCAGTTTAGAGGTATGAGACAGGGCAAAAATAGAATAAAAATCAAGTACATTTCTCTAGTTTTGCAGAACACACCTGATTTTCCTTGTATTCCCTATACCCTCAGTATGTACCTTCAAATCTTTTAGCTCAAGAAATGTCACAGCACATTAAATAAGAGGACAGAGATCCCTATTGTAAAAGTTGCTCTTATAAATGTAGAAAGCTGCTAGAATAACAGGATTTATGCTACAGAGCATTGCATTGTCATTATTTAGTAACGTCACAACTTAATGATTTATTTTTATTTTTATTTATTTTATTTCAGTTTGGTGACTAGGGAAGTCCACTGGGCCAAAAAGAGCCCATTTTCAGTGGAGGCCCAGGGAGAAAAGCTCCACAAAAACTAGTAGTACAATATTTACAATTTGCAATAAAACCGACTTGGTGTACACAGTGTGTTAAACATAGCCAATAGACATAATAAAGACATGTTGCAATAAAATCAAAATGTAGGGTAAACTGTATGTTACCGATTTAGTCATTCAACATTACAGGACAAGTTCCACTAAAAACAAACTTAGAATACATTGTATGTAAAACATCTAGTTAATTAACATAGCAAGTTAGGTATAGCTTGAGAAATGGATAAAGATAAGACTACAAGGAGTGGCAGAAGTAATTACATCATAGGAAGTGGAATTTGGTATATAAAGAGTATAAGTACACCAGTACTGGATACTGTATTGCATCTGTATTCAGTATAGAGGTTTAGGGATGCTCAAGTAGAGCACTATAGAGAGAGGGTTAGGGGTGATTAAGTTGGAGCATGACAAGGGCATTCCCATTTGCAGGACAGATGAGAGAACAGGTGAGATCTGAAATTGTTATAGTTAGAGAGATTAAGTGGGGGGGGGGGTTCCATTGTTTAGCTATGGTGCAGGATAGTAGTAGTTGGCCAGGAGGGTGTGAGAGTTTGTAGACTTGAAGGAGATTTTGGTTCTTGGATCTGAGGGAGTGGCTTGGAATGTAGAGTTCTAAGGCTGTGGATAGAGATGGACAGTTTGTAGGTTTGAATATGAGATTGTGGGCTGTGGTAAGTTGGAGGTATCTCAGGTAGTTTGGTAGATCGAGCCAATTGAGGGAGTGCAGAGAGTGGCAGTGATGTGAAGAGTTTTTTGCATTAGTTGCAAATTTACATATTTTGTAGTAACAGAATTCAGGTCTGGATCAGAGGTTGGAGATTTGTGAATGGGGGCACCATACATAAGGGAGGGGAGAAGGAAGGTGGATGCTAGAGTTTTTCGGGTAGAGGGGCTAAGGTAGCGGTTGTGCCTGTAGAGGAGACCAATCTTTTGATGGGTTTTCTTGATTGAGGAGAGTATGTGGGTGTCAAATTTTAGGCATTCATCAATTATGATGCCTAGTAGCTTGGTATGGGGAACAATTTTAAGGGGGGAGTTATTCTGGCTAAGAATGCAGAATCAGGTTTTGTCAATGCTGGAGTTTTGTGAAGGTGTGAATATCATTAGTTTTGTTTTATTAGTGTTTAGGGCTAAGTGGTTGAATCGCATCCAGGTTTCTGTTTTTGAGAAGGCTAGTTGGGTTTTTGATAGTAGATCAGAGGAGCTGGAGGATGAGCAGATTATTGTTGAGTCATATGCGTATTGGATGACAGAAGACTCAGGAATGGAGTGGTGGAAATTATTTATGAAAATCTTAAAGAGTAGGGGACCAAGTACAGAACCCTATGGAACACCAGTGGGTGTAGGAAGGAAGGGAGAGGTTGATGTTTTCCATTGAACAGCCTGTTGCTGATTGGACAGGTAGCTGGAAAACCAGGCTATGGTGGAGGGGGAGAGATGTAGGGTTCAGAGCTGGGATAGGAACAAGGTGTGCGAGATGGTATTGAATGCTTTTGCCAGAAAACCACAAATGTTATGAGCGGCAGACCTAAAATATGAAGCTAAATTTTGGACACTTGAGATGTAGAATTCCAGAGCAAATATTAATAGAAGAAAGTCGACTGGATGTTTTTTTTATTGGTATATGCTCAATTTGTAATGGGCATGGTGGTTGGGCTGACAAATCAGCATGTACATTATTGAATACTAACAAGGTATCATTATATAAAAAAGTGTAAACAATTTTAAGGAAGATGCAGTCCTACTATTTATAACTTGCGTTATTTGAAATATTGGTACAGAATGAGAATTCAGATATGAAAAAATATTTAACAAGCATACTAAGCAACTGCAACACTAAATGAAATGCCTTGAAGAGTATTAGCAATCATATCAGAAATGTTAAGCAATAACGGTAAAGTACAGGTAAACACCAATGGTCTTATGTCTTGTCAATCAATTAGATGAGGAAATTACAATCATGCACAACACAGAAGTAGACCAAAACAACTGGCTGAAGCTGCTGGTAACTATGAATAAAGTAATAAATGCAGTATTTGGTATTTAACTGATTTCATTACATTATATAACTACAAGTATTTATAAATGATAGCAACTGAAGGACTAAAATACTATCAGTACAGTAGTGAAAACACAATCTAAAAGATATGTCAATATATAAATGCAGAATTCTGCTGACTTTGATATATATAAATATATATATATATATATATATATATATATATATATATATATATATATATATATGTGGCCACAAGTATTTACAAAGTGTGGTTTCAGTACAATATTGTAACTAAATGCATATCAGGCCAAATATGAGATGCATTATTTCTTACGTTACTATAGCAAAATGTTGACCCCCATATCATTTTTCCCATGGCTACATAAGCACTTCCTCTACATTTACAAGATAAAAGTAATAAAAAAGCTTTCTGCACTACACTTTGAAAGAATGCCCTGTGCCAACAACCAGTGCTTAAAAATTAGCTAATGCAGGTTGGTGGAAGAGAAATGGATTTTGATGTTTTGCTTTATTAGGAGGACAATATAAACACTATTGATCTTATTAAGAAAAGTTAACTTTTGTGGAAGGCAATACATACTGTAACCACCTTGCCCTGTCTTTTTAATCAATTAATTTAATTAATTAGTTTAGTATTTTTTATTTATTTTTTTTTCAATAATATCTCTTTATTGTTTTCCATGTACATATCACAACATTTCACATAATTAAACACAGGTATTATGCAGTTGGTAAAACATTAAAACACTTGGAACATATTTAAACTATTCACATGAATGCTTTCATACATTAGTGATGTGACCAAAGGTAAAAACTTAACATTTATTTATTTATTTTGATAACTGGGGTAATCTGACTGGGATGGATCCATTTTCGTGGAAATCCAGGGAGAAAAATTCCACACAAATGCATTACAATATACAGAAAAAAATAATATATTACTTTCACAGTTGGAATGACACAGGTATAGGTAGTTACAGAAAACATTAAAAGAAACAGAGAGCAGTAACTTATTACACATACAATGTGTATTCAGTGTTGGAGATATGGACAGTCACATAGTACACTAATAGATACAGGGAGTAGTAATACACTGTATATACACATACAATGAACATTACATTAAAAAGAAGGCATTAAAGTATAGCATTCATGGAAAAAATAGCTGAGGCATGCTGGGAATACAATATAACAAAAAGGTATGTATTTTTACCATTTGAAATATATCATTATCAAAGGTGTAGACTCAGCCTCAACTTGAACATGTTTGGTCAGGTAGCCCAGAGGATTAAGGTTATAGGGTGTTAATAAGCTGCTTTCTGTATTCCATGGTCTGAGTCTCTCAGTATCCATCTGTCTGTTGAGTGACTTTGAGCAAGTCAATTATCTAGTATGGGGCAATATGTAAGTTGTGCAGGTTTCATCAGTGGTCTACCGGACTGCAAGCCTAGTAACAACTTATTGATGCTTTCAAAACCTTAAATGACAAAACAGGCAGGAAAACTAGGATGATGAAGCAAGAGTGGGCTCAGTAAGGGAATTTCAAGCACTGTAACAAAAAAACCTTTCAAGTAGAAAATATCAAGAACAACAAAAAAATTATGATGCAGTATTACAAATGTGCAACATATGTATTTGTTTTAAACAGGAATTGATTTTTATTGCAGTGTAAACTAAAATTATACTGTGCAATATTTTACTCTTGTAGGTGGAACTCTTCTCCTTAGGAGTGCATTAAAACTGGGTTCCACCCAACTGGATCATGCCAGTAAATAAATAGAAAATAAATTAAATAAATAAGTAAATAAATAAATACATAAATAAATTAGTCAGCTTTATGAAATACATCATTTTCATCAATGTTTTTGCCTAGCCAAGAGCTGATAAAAATATTTTTATCTTACGCTAGGCTTTTTGATTGAATGAATGTAAAGATTTCTTACACAGTTCACAGGTTTTCAGTACAAAACATGTTATACAATATACATTTGCTGACTTGACATGCCCATGTTTTCTTTATCATAGTAACGAACTGTTAACTACAATTAACGTGTGAAAGCAAATTATATATTATTTTTGAGTTACACTCAAGAAGCATAAAGTTGAATACTTCTGAAGTTATGGTGAAATGAAAACTGCACCCCATACTTATGAAAAGAATGACTGAGTTGTGTTACAGTATGCCTTTACTTGAATTCAGTCGGAAATCATTTAGCCATGTCTTTTTAACAGTTCTGTCACTACAGTATCCTGTGTGCCACTTTCTTCGCAACATTATGTCAGTGACATTACTCCATACTTCTTCAGATTTTATTAGTAAAATGTCTGAGCAAAGCATAAAAAGGAAAGTAGCCTATGAAGAAAGCAGAGCGCATTCTTTACAACACAAGAATATGAAATAAAAACAGACAAAACTGAACTGGTTGAGCAAATTAAGCAGCTCATGAGATAGCTGGCCTTAGAAGGAATTTCTTATTCACCACCGTGATTTTAAAAGTTGAACTTAATGAATGCGCCATGCTTTTCCATTTTAGGAGAAATAATTGTAGAAGGTATATAAATGTTGACCACATAGATTGAATATGCAATAGAAATATATTTAGTCAGAAAGTACAAAATGGGGTAACTAAACATTAAGCTATATATGTCTTTGGAAAATAATAAAATGCAGTATGTAGGCTGTAATATAAACAATTGAATAGATCTCTGTTCCTAGTCGCTCTGACCTAGTCGCTCTGAAATCTGACATTTTTATTTTTGACATTAACTGCACGCAGTGTCAGGATTACAAAACAATCTGAAAGATGGCTTGATTTATTTCTTTTTCTGCATAGATACAAGATCAAAAATTGTTCTTTTCATTAAAATTATGCATAGTCTGCCACGTGACACTTCCCAGCAGTATCCATTATAGATGATCGAAATGATGCAGATTCTTGACAGTTAAACTGATGTTACTAATTGTGAATTTATTAGCTATTAAACTAGCAACAATAAACTAGAATGTGATAAAAATAGATGTGTCTGTCACAGAATAGTTTAGAGGCTAGAGTAAACATATGTGAATGAGCATGTAATGTGCATTTTTTTGCCTCTTTTTGTCCCTGCTACCTGCCAGGTATCCATCCCTCAGTTGGCCAATTGTCCCATTTGTTCCTCTTTAGAGCAAGGGACAGTTAACATAATATCACTCAAGCAACCATCAGGTGTGGTTTGAAGTTTTTCTTATTTTGCTCCTACTGTTCTGGGCATGCATGGGTAAGCAGCCCTCCAGGCAATGGGCTGGTCACACTGAGCAATAGTCCCTTCTGCATGAAAGTCTCCCATTAAGCAGCTCCATTCCTTGCTGTATGGCATGGCTTCTATCCTCCTGGTCTCCACTAGCCATGATCTCAATGCTGAGTGTGCCCCTACAACTGCTCCCATGGGTAGGCTCAATCCCTTCATTTTTCTCCCTGTCCAACCCAGTACTGCTTGCACCAATGCTGCTAATCAGACCCCTGCCACTTAGGTCAAAGAAGGAGCTCCATCTCTCTCTCTCTATACTATAGAATGGGTAATTTACTCGGAGTTTAGTTTCTTCAGAGTCATGTAATTTGTAGCATCCTAACTATTATTGCATTATGGTGAATTCTTTAACCCTCAGTACCTACCTTTCAGTTGAATTATGTATCAGTCTCTTTCTGTAGCTAAGTAAATCCTATGTCTGGACCTTGCTCTGAATAAACCAGCATGTTGATAATAAGTAAACATAGATGAAAATGGAGTAATCTCATATGAAGTTACCATGCTTGTGATCCAGGAGACAACTGAGAAGCTTAATCCAAATTTATAGCTGTCCCCAAAGCATTATGTGGTTAAGTGACTTGCTCAGGCTCATACAACAAGTAAAAGGAGATGAAGGACTCACACCCTGTACTACAAGAGCTACAATTCACAGCCTTAAAGCCCTTTACAACCTGCAAGACACAAGTGTTTTGCACCAGGCATGAGGAAGTATTAACCTACTATAATTTCAAAGATGCTAATAGCTGGCTCCATCGTAAAGAGTTCAAAAGCCGTGTAAGTGGCTTAGATGATCTGATCTTGATTAAAACCTGAGAAGATAACTGGGGAGAGACGGTAATGAGCAACCAAAGTCAGGTCAAACATCCTGGGGGAGTTAATTAACTGTTTCCACTGGGTGAAGGCTCCAGGAGTGCAGTTCGTGTGCACATTGACTTAGTAGGACTATGAGCCTAGCTATGGAGCGATGCATTTTAGCCAACTATAGCAAGTGTAAGGTTCATAGGTTCACAGGTTCCTAGCTGTTTAATTGGTTAATGACCACAAGGGCCTTTTTAAGCCTAGCCATGCATCCTAAATCTCTGACGAGTTCTGATACCCTTGATAAGTGCAAGCATGGCATTGCAAGATGAACCATTTACAGGTTACCTGCTTGCATCAGAGACATAGGTGCCAAACCTGGGATGAATTTCTGGTTTCCCATCCAATTGTCCAAGTTGCACTTGAATCTGATTAGGGAGGAACTTTGCTTCACATGGATGGGGAGCCTGTTCCATAGACAGGGTAGTCTCTGCGATACATACCTATCTCTCCAGCAGGTCCTATTTATATCACATTCAAGATTTAAGTCTTTAGAATGGGTAATTCTGATACTGTTTGCTTTGTAGATATGCAGGAGGTCCATCAGAGTGGGGTCTGACAATCCCTTGTATGCCAGGCATAGATCTCCTCTCGAAAGCCTGTAGAAGACAAAATACAGGGATAGGGCCTTGAGGCAGTCTGCATAGGACATATTACTTATGTCCTGTATTCTTTCAGTGAAGAACCTCTGTGGACATTCCAGTTGTTGGATATGCCTGGTTAGGTACATACCAATTGTACTCAATGATAGGTCTTATGAATGCCGAATACAGTGGAACAATGTCTTTCTTGGACTAAGATGCCATACTTTGTTTATAAGTTATGAAACATAGAATGATTTCCTCACCACTGAAGACAAATGATGATCAAAGGCTAGATTACTACCTATGTGTGTCCCAAGTCCCTAACTACTGGGTCAACTCTAAGGGGTGTGTTGTCAATATGATAGTTACTATGGATGGATGACTTCCCAAAGGATACTATTATGCATTTCTTGGCATTTAATTTTAGTCCATGACTCTGACACCAGTTGCTTGTTGTGTCAGCCCCTACTCGAGAAGATGTCTGTCAGTGTGAGATTCAATGATAACTTCTAATTTGCAATCATCTGCAAATTTAGTAAGCCAGAGACCACTGACATTGGCCTTGACTTCTGAGAAGTAAATGCCAAAAAGGAGTGGTCCAAGAAGTGATCCTAGAGGGACTCCACTTATGACTGGCCTCGTGGAGTCCCAAATTCTAACTTCCCGGGTCCTGTCTGTAAGCCAGTTGGCTATCCACTTGGGTGAAATACATGTTTGTATCTAACCTCTTGAGTTTGTCAAATGCCATGGCCAGGTCAAGGTAGGCAGTGTGAATGATTTTGCCCTCATCCATTGCTTTGGTGACCTTCTCAAAGAGGTCCACCAGGTTGAGTGGGCATGATCTGCCCTTTACGAAATGAAACTAGGTTGGTTCCAGTGTCTTGAGGTTTACTATATCTCTATTGATTATCTCCATGATAATTCTTTCCATATCTTTACATATAAGACTAGTGAGACATGAGTCTGTAGTTTCCAGGGTCTGTAGATGGCCCACCTTTGTGCAGAAGGATGACTGTTGCCTTTCTCCATTCATAAGGCACAAAGCCGGCTTGGAGGATACAGTTAAATAGTAATTCCAAAGGCTCTGATAGGTCATGTTTCATGCTATTTAGAAGGCATCCTGGTATATTGTCTAGGCCCATTGATGCAGTGTTCTTGGTCTTAGAGACAGCATTAAGGACCTGTTCCCTAGTGATAGTAGGGGAGTTATATTTGATGATATTTCCTGAGGGAAGATTGAGGGGAGAGAGGAGTAAAGCTGGAGCTGAATTTATCAGCCAGGAGGTTTGCTATATCTTCTGGCTCAGTATAGGTGGCTCCATTTACAATGAGATCTGCACACAATTGTGCATTGCCTTTGAGGTTACAGACATAGCTAAAGAATCCTTTGTGGTTGCCCTTGGCCTGGGAGGCCAAACTTACCTCAAACTTGGCTTTGGTAGACTTTATTTGTCCTCTGAGTTGTTTCTTTAGTTTAATGAGAGTGACTTTATCCTGATAGGTTATGTACCTCCTAATTTTTTCCATGATTTTCTTCCTCTTGTTATACATATGACTGATTTTCTGATTCCACCAGGGTGGCTTGTTTTTTGAGTTAGTTCTGTACTTCTTCCTGGTGGGTACAGCTGCCGCTATACAGCTATTAACATGCTTGTACAGCATTTCTGTTAACAGTTCTGCATAGGCAGTAGTGCTCTCAGTGTTTATAGGGGCTTGAAATTTTGCCAGGTTCTCACTTAGTAGCAGGAGGTTACCCTTAGAATAGTTCCTGAATATTCCTGGTTTAGCTGAGGGTCCAGGTTTTATTTTTACTTCAAAGAAGACAATTTTGTGGTCTGACCTTACCAAGGAAGGCATTACAGTAAGGGGTGTACAGAACGCTCCCATATTAGTGAGGACCAGATCCAGTATGGTTGCACTCCTGGTTGCTGTATTAAGTACCTGGTTCAGGGAGTTTGTGTTTACAAAATCCAGGAATCTCTGTGCATGTATGTTTGATGTCATATAGGAGTCAAAGTTAATAGTGGGATAATTAAAGTCACCCATGAATATGTTATTGGGTTTGATGGTTAGTGTTTCTAATACATTTAAATACATGGTATGGGTTTCCTGGGTCAGAGAGGGGGACCTATAGCATGCAAGGAAGTGGTACTGGATTTTACCTTTGGTAATTTGAACATGGAGCCGCTCAAGTGTATTGTCCTGTTTGACCAGCCTTGAACTATATTTATTTTTGATGTAAACAGAGACACCTCCACCTTTAGTCACTGAGTGTGAAGTAGCTGGTCTAACTGTGTGGAAGGCATTATAACCCTGCACTGCTGGTGTGCTGTCCATGGCTTTAAACCATGTCTCTGAGACCACACAGACATCAGCATTCTCTAGGGTAAATAGGGCTTCCAGGGAGTGGAATTTTTTGTTTAGGCTCCTAACATTGAGCAGTAATACCTTTAGATTTTCATGGTTTTGATTTGCTATGTCGGAAGTACTGTCAGTTTGGCATTGCCTAAAAATGCACTATGGGGGAAGCATTCCATCCTGCTTGGCCTTAGTAAAGTGGGATCTACACAATGTCTGCTCAACTGCAGGTGTGGGAATGGTAGGTCAAATTGAAGTATAGCACCAAACTGAGATTATCTGGTTTCTTCTCATGGGATCAACATTCACTAGAGATGTTCTGGGTCCAAAGGAAATTTTGTTTTTTTAGGATGAGGAGATCCCAGATTACAGATGATGTTCGGTCACCTCCTGGACTCAAGATAATTGCTTGCAATGCAATGGCAGTGTGTCTCTATAATGCATATTGGGTCATAGGATTATAGGAAAATACCAGGCAATTAAGTCTTGTCACCATTTAAACCATGCCAGTACCCTCCCTCAAACTGAGCCTTCTCTCTTGAAGAGGGTTTGTCCAGTCAAGCCAAGGATTAATGTGTGAATACCCATTCAGTCAGCCAGATCCCATTTTCAGAAACATAATGTATCACACTAAAATCACAGATAATGGAAGCAAGTGCTGTAGAAAAGATCATATACTGTAAGAATACAGCACAGACAGCCCAACAAATTACAGCACACTGGTTTATTCAGACAGCACTCCACAAAGTAAAACATATGTAAACATGTAAACATGTTTTACTTTGTGGAGTGCTGTTTCTGAATAAACCAGTGTGCTGTAATTCATTGGGCTGTCTGTGCTGTATTCTTACACTTTAATGTATCACACTATTTAACTTGCAGTAGGAGTTTATTACAAAGGTCGGGAAGGTGCTGTGTAATTAACCAATCTCTCCAATTTGTTAAAGTTTATAGGTTCATAGGTAGTTACTAGGCATGCGGTCTAAGAGACAATTAAGAAGCCTTGTCCAATTTCCCAGTTGCTCCAAAGCAATGCCTGGTTAAGTGACTTGTGCAAGGTTACACAGTAGATAAAAGGAGACTGAAGGAATCAAATCCTGTACCTTAAATCATCTGCACAGAAGCAATACAGTATATTCTGCTACTACTACAGACCTTAGCACTGAAACAATGAGATGATGCCTCAATGCATGTGCAGACAATCCTTAAAAAAATTCAGAAATTACCAAACTGACAAGTAGTAGGAAACAGTTATTTTCTACAAAACTGCAACAGATGAATGGGACTTCTTCAGGGGTACATCTGAGAATGCAAGTTGTCTTGGATGGTCTGTAAAACATGATTTCTACTTGTTTTATTTGGTGCTTCTTGAGTCAAATGTTAGAGTTGCTATTATAATTCAGCAATGCTTAAAACTACTCTCTTCTCAGGTCATATTCATTCAAGAAACACACTTGTTAATAAATGACATAGATAGACATAATAATAAACAGTATACTGTCATAGCTAGTTCACATTATGATCAGAAAAGAAGAGGCATAGCCATTTTATGGAAAAACACTATGCCCGTGCCAAGTATATTAAATACTTATAGAGATGATAAAGGAATATTTTGTTTAGTCACTTTAGAAATTAATGGGAAGATTTATACTTTAATTAATATTTATCGGATACCTGGTATAGCTGATAAAGCAGTTAAATTACATCTTGGTCAGGTTGTCCATCAGTCAAAAAGTAGTATCACTTTGGCAATAGATTTTAACTGTATATTAAGTGAAAAAGATACTAATACAAAAGGGAAACATAGAATATCAGCCACAGCCAAAGCTTTAATAAATTTCATTGATTTATTTAATATCAAAGATATTAATGAATATGCAGTCTTGGATTCACTATTTTTCATACATTTTTCAAATAGACATGGAACACAATCAGGAATTGATAGAGTCCATTACTGATCATAATGCCATAGCATTTGAAATACTTTTAAAACATAATAAAAATATTCACATTAATAGAATACCAGCATATATAACCAACCTAAAAGATTTCAAAGAATTCTTTCATAAGGAGATACAAACATACATTGAATTTAATAATACTAAAGAAGTATCTGAAATTTATATATGGGATGCGTTAAAATCCTACCTAAATGGTAAAATCATAAATTGGTATGCATTAAAGAAA
This sequence comes from Protopterus annectens, assembly GCF_019279795.1. Taxonomy (NCBI): domain Eukaryota; kingdom Metazoa; phylum Chordata; order Ceratodontiformes; family Protopteridae; genus Protopterus; species Protopterus annectens. The sequence goes on from NC_056741.1 coordinate 1,079,942,031, forward strand.
AAAACAATGGGATATGAAACTACTTGAAATACAAAGGAAAATTGATAAATTAAAACTAGAGAGTCAAAACAGCAATAATATCTCAATGAAAGAAAATAATAAACTGAAAAGCAAATACACAGGAATCCTAAATGATAACATTAAAATTAATTTAGAAAAGATAAAGTTAGCACACACTATGCTATAAATCCTAAGTCAATTTGTAAAATAGCATCCAGAACAAAAATGATAGTTAAAACAAATTACATGAAGGAATTATACTCAGCTGATAAAAAAGTCACTGCAATAGAGGTATCATTAGAGAGTTTAGAACTTACTTTAGCAAAGTTAATAAAATTAACCCAGTATTGGATTCACAAGATGTAATCAAAACCTTTATTAGGAAATACACTAAAAATAGATTGACAAATGAACAATTAAAATTAATAGATAGACCCATATTAATGTTAGAACTTAAAAATCAAATTAATAAATAAAAACCTAATAAAGCTCCAGGTAATGATGGCACCATAACAGAACTTTGTAACCTCATGCCTATGAAAGTTTTAGATATCTCACTCCATGCTTTTCAGTTAGTAAAAGCGTCATCAATATTTCCAACGTCATGGACATACAGACTTATATCTCCAATTTAAAAACAGATAAATACCCAGTATAATGTATCTCTTACAGACCAATATCATTATTAAATGTAGATTAAAAATATTAATGTCTGGGATTCAAAGATGGCTGCCATGCTGTAAACACTGCTAAACTGCAGCTCTTCAATTAACCCGAGGAAAATCTCTGATCTGAGTGGATATCAGGAGGTTTAAACATCAAATTGATGATAAAAAGTTGCATTTATACTGACCTAATCTAAAATCAGTTAAAAAAGTGAGAAAAAAAAGTATTTATCCATCAGGATTACAAGTGATTACTTTGCTCTGAAGAGAGAAACAAACAAAGGACCGTGTGCTTTCTTTATTCTGCCTTTCTGCTTGGGGAAAGAAAAATCTTGCAACAAGGAAGAACCATGGAAACAACTACTACTAAGACAAAGTTGTCAGAACTACAGTCACCAGTAAAGGATGGAACTGCAAAAAAACAAAGGATTACTAGACAGCAGGAACAACAGAAACCAGAAACTAGATCCAGGACTGATCAGCCACTAAACATGGAGGATATCAAGCACGCTTTACTACCTATACAGGAAGCTCTAAAGGACTTGACCTCACAAATACAAACATTTGGAGTTTTATGCAATCAATTGCTTCAGAGAATGGACAAAACTGAGACCAGAATTTCTGAAATAGAGGACAAAATTGACATGCTGGAGAAAAAATCAAAGGTATGTGATGTGGATGTACAAGCCATGCAAAATAAACTTATTGATTTAGAAGCAAGGTCTAGAAGAAATAATATTATTATAAGAGGAATCCCTGAAAACATCCAGTATGCAGAGCTAATACCAGCCATAACACAAATATTTGAAATACTGTTAAATGTTGCTGATGGGGTGAAACAGATTGTAATAGAAAGGGCACACAGAGCGCTGAGAGAGGTACAAGCTTCTACTATGCCTAGACCTGTATATGTTAGGATATTGAACTTTCAAGATGTTAGCAAAATACTGTTTACTGCAAAAAAAAAATGGTGGCTATGTTATGTGGAAAAATGTTAAAATATTTCTGGCTCAAGATTTACCATTACAAGTAAGGCAGGCTAGACAGTCTTTATCTGCTTACTGTAAATTTCTGATTGATAAACAAATGAAATTCCAGATGAAATACCCCAATATGCTTACATTTATGGTGGATGGCGCTAAATATTCTGTTTCCAATAAAAATCAGGCAAAAGAAGTGTTTCTGAAAGTTTTTAAAGTTCTACCTGCATCAGAGGGCTGAAAAGAACTTCAATTGAGACTGGCATGTTCCTGTAGTCAGATCCAGCATGTATTTTACCTCAAGGCTTTTCTAATCCTTTGTTTCTTCACTAAACTGTTCAGGCCTCTGAAAAAGCAATAAAACTGTTTGTTTATGCTAATCTGAGGGTCTGCTGTCTGGTTTCCAGACTTTTATGGCCTCCAAGGTCTATTTCCATTGTGTGGTAAACAGGAAATGCCTGGATTTCAACTGAGAGTGTAGATTTGGATGTAATACTTCTTGTGGTCCTGCTGTGAAAGAGGTCCCTTGTCGTGAGTATTTCTGATGGTTTCCTGGCTTGAAAAGACAAAGAGAACTGAAAATAATATGATAATGTTCTTTTATAACTAAATAACATTACAGTATGTACTTAAAGCACATAATAACATGTACTTTTACTGTTTTTTCTTCTTTTATAGGTGTGAACCAAAATTGTTTTTTTACTATATGCAGTGAGTGGCAGGCACTGTGTAGGGTACAGATCTAAAATGTAGGATGTATTTTTTTTTTTTCTCTCTCCTCTCTTCTGTAAAAGTTTATGTACATAATGATTGCAACAAAACAGATACTTAAGGTAGGATAAAATAAGTACCCAATCTACTAAAACTTTCCTTTACACAGTAATAACCTTAGAAATGAGATTTGTTTAACTAATAGTTAAACCAAAGCTGTAGTTAAGTAGTCGTGTTTGGTAGGGAATGTGTAGTTTAGACTTTGATGTAGATATGCTAGAATATATAGGTTGTATGTTTAGGAAATGTTTTAAATGTTATTACCTGAAGTTTTTCAATGTGTTGGTGTGTTTAACCTTGTTTATATTTTCTCTTATACAAGACCTATATAAATCCTGGTCCAGGGGTAAAGTGGGTAAGCACTGGTTAGGGACGGGATGTAGGAAATGCTTCCAGATTAGATATAGTGTACAGTCAATACATGTCAATTTCATAATTCCCTCTTATATTGTTATTTGATACCAAGACCTGTGAATGTGGGAGTTGAACTCATGGAATGTTAAAGGGCTCCAGAACTTGAAGAAGAGAAAGCTGTTGCTACACATATTATTACAGGACAAAGCACTGTTTGTATTTCTACAGGAAACACATTTGATGAATGAACAATGGAATGATATTAGAAAAAAGAACTGGATTAGAGAGCTAGTGACATCAGAAGGTAAGACAAACAGTGTGGGAGTGGCTATAATTATCAAAACCCAATACAAAGATAGGATTTTAGACTCCAAAGTGGATCCAAATGGGCGATGGTGTTATGTGATTTTATCGGATAATGCATTTGATAAACCTATCCTACTTTTGAATATATATGCCCCATGCAATGATCAACACAGTTTCATAGCATCATTATATCCAATATTAACACAATATGATGGTTATTATTTTGTTGTGGGTGGGGACTGGAATACCTATCAAAATCCAAAGTTGGATAGGTCTTGTCCACAGAGAGCATTTAATAAGCAGGCGGGATAGCATTAAATGATTTTAAGGAAGATTTTCAATTATATGACCCCTTTTCTTATTCACAAGATATTAATAATGCAAATAAATATACCTTCTATTCACCATGCCACAAAATGTGGGCTAGAATAGATTACTTTTTGATATCTAAAGCACTAACGAATTTAGAATCAGTGGTGGTTATACATACTCGTCATCTATCAGATCACTCAAAAATTTCATTAAAATTTTCTAAAGATTTAAAAGACACAAGAAGGCATAGGGGTTATAATTGGTCACTCAACCCAAATCTTTTAAGTAAAAAGAGATAGCAGATGGAATTATAAAATATTTGAAAGAATTTACAGATAGCTTGAAGCTCCAAAAACATACCCCTGACATTGAATGGGCAACAGCTAAAGCTCAAATTAGAGGATTTCTTATACAAAAAGCTTCATATTATAAGAAAATTCATAATAGTGATATTCAAAAACTAGAAATAAGAATAAAACAACTTGATAATGAGCTGATTCAGAATTTTAACGCTCAAACTGAGGAGGAAATGTTGAAGCTTCAAAGGGATCTCTTTTGCTTCATAATAATAAATTAACACTTCAAGAACATAGGTGTTTAGTGAAATATGCTAATAATGTTCAAATACCATCAAAAGCACTGGCAAGGATTATAAATCAATCAAAAACAACTGGATATATTTCGAAATTCAGTATAACGACACAATATATTCTAAAACTGAGGATATTGTTGATGTTTTGGGAAAATCTATACTAAGGTGTCTGAGGGCAAACTGATAGGTCGCTACATAACCAGAATAAAAGTTTTCTGCAAAAAATTAACTTTCCAGAATTAGAAGAGAGCCTGCAAAGTGACCTGATTAAACCTATTTCTAAAGAAGAAATAGTATATACAATTCAACATATGAAAGTACATAAGTCGCCAGGGCCTGATGGTATTACAGCTGAATTTTACAAAGAGTTTGCTGATAGTTTGGGAAAAGAATTGTCTCATGTATTTAATTATATAACTAAAAATAAAATTAGTGACCCCCCACCTCAATGCGTCAAAAACAATTTTCATACATAAAACCAATTCGGATCCCCTTAACCCAGATAATTACAGACCAATAGCACTAATGAATGTGGATATGAAAATTTTAACATCAATTATAGCATCGAGACTAAAGAAGGTTTTGATATATCTAATTTCTAAGGAACAAGCTGGATTTATGGCAACTAGACAAACCAGCGATAACACACTTACACTGCATAATATGATGACGTATGCTAAAAAAACAACTTTAATATCTATGCTCTTATAATAGATGCCCAGAAAGCATTTGATAGAGTAGACATAAATTTTTTGTTTGATGTGTTACCCTATTTTAACTTGCCCCAAGAATTCATTCAGATGCTACAAATATTATATAGTAATCCATACACTACGCTATACATCAATAGGACTTATTCTAACAGAATACAGATTAAAATGGTACTCGTCAGGGTTGTCCCATGTCCCCTTATTGTTTAACCTATATCTAGAACCCCTATTTTTATATATCAAGCAAAATTTGTATCATAATGCACCAATAATTTATAGGAATAAAATATTAATGTCAGCATTCGATGATCTTATTATTTATTGTACAACCCCAATTTCAGACAGTGAAAAGATATTAAAGCTCATAAACGAATTTTCAGTAGTTTCTAATTATAAAATTAACTTACAGAAAACGAATATCTTCCCATTAAGAACCCCAAAGCCTTTTTCACTAATGGCCCTGATGGGGAAGTTAACATGTAAAGAAAATATTAAATATTTGGGTATCAACTTCTCTACGGATAATAAGGACTTTTATAACAATAATGTTAAACGAGTATGGGAACACATAATAGCTGATTGTGACAGATGGAAGAATTTAAAACTACCGGTATTAGCAAAAGTATCAATAGTGAAAATGAATATACTACCACGAATGTTATACATATTTAGGTCTGCCCAATTATCAATTTCAAAAACAGTTTTTAAACAAATGCATAAAGATCTAGCTAAATTTATCTGGAACCCAAAAAGAACTAGAATATCTTATGAGAAATTAATGACCCCTAAAACAAGAGGCGGACTTGAGCTACCAAACTTTGAAGCATATTATTTGATTGTAAACGCTAATAAAATTTTAAGAATTGCTAATTATGATGTAACGAATACAACATGGATACCAACTTGGGTGGTCTTGAATCATAAGCATATTTTGGATAGGAAAATAAATCCTAAAGCATTGCCCTTTATGGACAAAATTAGTCTGATAAAATATGGGGTCATGGACCGCATAATAACCTGTGTCTCATCTTTGCAAACTTTATTTCAGTCCGTAGATTTATTGCAATATATGATGGTTCTTCAACCTTTCCACAGGAATCCTAATTTTAAACTAAATAATCAGCTGATCGATCTCAGCAAATTTCCATTAATACTTAATCTGACTCTATTTGATGTTTTTAATAAACTTGACTTATCGGCTTTACAAATTAGACAGGAAATGAATCTACCTAGAAGTTACATTGTTATAATGAGACAAGTTAAAGAACTTGCCTTGAGCTACTTTAGGAACTTTAAACCTGCAGGCGGATTTGTGGATAAGTGCTCTGAATTGTGGCAAGCTATCCAACAAGACACTAAATTTATAGCAACTGCATATAAATTAATTAAGGATTTGAAATTTCAGGACAAAATTTTGCTTTCAGAGTATTGGGTAAAAAAAGTAACAGTAACAGACAATCAGATATTAAAAGCAATTGATATAACTAGGAAATCAGTTTCTTTTCAAAAACTGATGTACACGCAATTGATGATTTGGAACAATGCATATTACACACATCTTAGATTACATAAATTTAACCCTAGGAATTCTCCAATTTGTCCATACTGTGCAGATCAAACAGCGGATCTTCTTCATATGTTCTGGAGTTGTAAATGCGTATATAAACTTTGGAACTCTCTTAAAGTACAACTGCAAAAGATGGGTTATCAAAGTTCTACACTGTCATGGGAATTTATGATTCTACACATTCCTCCAAGAGAGCTTTCCAGATCGCAAACTATTATTTGTATGAATATTTTTTTGCTGATGAAACTCTATATAGCCACAAATTGGCTAGAACCACATAAGACATCATGGAATAATTTTAAGCTTGTGGCTATAAAGCATATACTAGCACATAAATTACTTCTGAAACAAACTAACAAAAATATTAATAACCCGAAAATATGGGAAAAGGTCTTCAATATTATATTAGCATGATACTGATTTTAGGAATATATTAAATATAGGAAGCATTTCATGTAGATATTGTATAAATGGTTTGTAGTAGTTATAGTGTATTATGTGTGTGATGTTTATTGTATTTTTGTAATGTTTTTGGAAAATATATTTCAATAAAAATTTATTATGGAAAAAAAATATATATATTAATGTCTATATTAGTAGCTATTATTCAATCATTTCTTCCATAATTAATAATGATCAAACTGGATTCATAAAAAATAAAAATACTTATGATAACATCAAAAGAATATTAACTATAATTGCTTATGCTAATAGTGTAAAAAATGATTTAACTTTAATATGTTTAGATATCAACAGTGCTTTTGATACAGTTAATTGGAAATATCTACTATTGGTTTTAGAAGAATGCCATTTTTAAAGTGTTTTCTGCAGCTTATAATTATCCTATATGAAAATTCCTTAGCATATGTTAAAATAGGTTCTTATGTCTCGGAATAAATTATGATTACTAAAGGAACAAAACAAGGATGCCCATTGTCGCTTTTACTTTTCACTTTGGTAATGGAACCATTTACAAATTACATAAGATCAAAAATGGATATCAAAGGAATACAAATAAACAGCAATTTAAATTCCAAAATATTTCTGTTTGCTGATGATGTACTTTTAACATTGAAGGATAACCAAGATTTGCTCAATTCCTCATTTGAGTCTATATAAATATTTCAGTCTAAATCTGGTCTTACATTTAATGAAAACAAAACAAGGATTCTGTGTATAAATTCTAATATATATGACATGAAAAAAAATATTTTCTAAATATATTGTACAAGATGATAAAATGAAACATTTAGGAATATATCTTACTAAAAACATTAGACATAATCAATACAAAATATAGGAATAGTTTAGAAAATATTAAAAACCTTATAAATAAATGGAACAGATTTTTATTTATCTTTGAAGAGAGACTATCAATAATAAAAATGATAATACTGCCAAAAATACTATAGATAATGCAAGCATTAGCACTTCCCACCCCAAAGCAGTACATCAGAAAATTTAATACTTTAATGATTAGATTTGTTTGGTACCCTAACAAACATAGATTGGCTCTTAGTCACCATTTAAGAAGTTGGAATTATGAGGAAATAGGCTTTTTTGATCTAGAATTATGTTCTTTATCCACTATTATAAAGACAATTACTTTATGGGCAAATAATAATTACACTGCCAAATGGAAAGAAATACATGAGAGTATTTGTTTAAAAGTCAACCATCTAATATATGTATGTCATAATAAGGTAATTAACAATAACTTCCTCTGGCAATTAAAATATTATTTATTGGAAAATCATAATCAACTAATAAATTCTTCTTACATCTCCATGACATTGGTTGATTTTAGAAAGTATATATACAAAAATCCAGAATATAAAACTTGGGTATTCTTAACATTCCCTATAGCTTATACACAAAATAATATAAACACTTTTAATATAACTACAATGTCTGCTTTTAAAGAAATAAAATCTATTATTCTGGCATCAGTTGATAGACAAAGAAATATTACATTCTCTAGACTTTATTTTAAAAAATTTATTTAGATGAAATGTGGTAAGATATTCAAAACTGTATATATTCAATAGAGAATATAGTATATCTAATGCAATTATCAATAAAAAATCAGTTCCAAAATATATATAGGCCTCTTCACTATTTTAATGCATCAAAATATTACAGAAAAAGGGCTTCTATCTAAAATCTATAATACAATTACAAATAATTCAGAATACTGCAAAGAAAATTATTGGTATTATTTCACATCCATTAATAATTATAATCAAAATGAGGATGAAAAGAAAACGATGCTATCATCCTCTAAGCAAACCACTTCATACATAAAATAGAAGCTATTTTCTTGGAAATTTATGCATAAATCATTCATTACACCACACAAAATTAAGTTAATGTCTAAAAAATGTTGGATGTTGGAGAAGTAAGTTGAACACCAAAGCAGACTGGCAGCATATGATATAAGAATGTACGATAATAATGCCATTTTGGAAAAATATCAATTCTTTTTTACAGGCACGATTCACTAACAATTTTGAACTGAATAAATCATTAATCTTATTTAATACTCCAATCCCTCTCTGAGTGAAAAAATAATAATCCTCTTCTTTGGAGTCTCCTGTCTATTGCAAGGAAAGTGATCAATAAAAATTGGAAAAGTGAATCGATCCCATCAACAAAAGAATTTATCAATATTGCAACCGAAGTTTGTCATCTAGAACTATTGTCATTCAAGGAAAGAACTTCAGGAACCCCCACTTCTTATAATTCTTGGATGAAACTTCAGCAAGTGTTAAATAAGCTGACAATGATCTATTCAAATGGAAGATAACTTCATATACTACTTGAAATTTTCAATCTTTTTACCTTATATAGACACCATGAAAACAGTTGTACGTGTTATTTTTTTGTTACATGTTTTCTGTTCATCTTTTCAATTTCTGTACATATAGTAAGGTTACATTATGTTATTTTACTATAAATCTTAATATAAACATTAAAAAAAGAGCTTACCCCTGTACCAGATAGACTATTGTAGAGGTATCATGTCCTTCAGTTATCATTGGGTATATTCCTTTCTGTCAGATATGGGACCCAAGTGGACTTAATGTACAAGTAAAGATGTTGTTTTACTAGTGCCCCTTTTGGCACTCAGAAGTACTACTTAAAGACAAGATATAGAATCATGTGAATTATCAGTTTAGAAGTCATTCTTTGTTGATGATTTGTTATATTAAATAATTGTTTACTTGCTTTATTGGGTTAAATCCTTGTGTATGCTTGTACAAAGGTGTTGGAAATGAAATTGCCACAAATGCAGTGGGTAATATGAGAGTGTTCTGCAGTGGCCAAGAATTATTACTATAGCCCAGGGTGTTTGCAAGAGGTGTGAAAAAGGCATGGTGTATGACTGAATATCGGGGTATGCTCTGACGCTAATCCATGATGTTTGTCCTGAATGTGATTATGTCCCATTCTCAATGCTGCAAGTTCTGGTACCAAAAAAGTCTGATTACTGGAAGTTGTGCATGCATGGCTGTTATCGTGCACTCCAGAGCAAAAGATCCCCTGTATTATGCAAACCTGCTGCAGTGTCTACTGTTTCTTTGAACTGTACTGCAAAACAAAGTGTTGAATAAGCGCCTTCTCTCTGAAAGGCCCAAGTTATCAAAAGTGACATAACACAGCACCTTCTACTATGCATATATTGTAGCTCATGTAGTAGAGAACTCCATAATGAGAAATGTGGCTAGCATTGTATCCTGTCTAGTTACTTTTTACACTACTAGACTGATATGTTTATCCTTATGCATTTTAGTATCAACCAAAAAATAACTGTGATAGCAGAATATTCATTTGACAGTCCGACTGCTGTTCTGTCTTTCTCTAGAATATAGATAATCACTTTAAAGAGACTGTAACAAGAAAACTGGAGGCAGAAATCTAGTAGCTTTACTAATCATGTCTGCCTTTTTAGCTATTATTTCAGCAAAAAAGTGCTATATTTCAGTTACTACCTGCTGCTTAATCTTTCATATTATTTTATTTTTATTTGATTTGATTACTAGAGTAGAGCATTGATGCAAATGGACCAGTTTCAGATTCAGTGCAGAATAGTACAAAAAATGAAATTGTAATTTAAGTACAATTTTGAAACAGTGAAGAAGGATAAATAAAAAGGCAATATAATGTAACATGATATCATGTTAAGTTGTATGGTAAGAGAAGTCAGATGAAGTTTAGAAAAAGTTGCATATAGAAAAGATGCTAAATTTACAGTGGTGATATTAAGTCTATCAATATGAGACTATGACATCAATGGTTACATATTTAATAGGAAGTAAATGACATGTAACACTGTCTGATGTAAACATTTACAATGGGTTTGTTTGAGGAGATGAACTTTGAATTAGGTCTGAAAGTACAAATGGGAAGTTAACATTTTTAGACAATATGATGAATAAAATATAGACTGATTTGAGTAGTCCATAGTTTGATCATTTTGGGAGAGAACCCTAAATTTATAATCAGGTATTTTCTGTATTAGTTTGGAAGCCTGGGTGAAGGTTTTAAGTTTTATCAGCAGTGAGACAAGGAGAAAATCTGCCCTTTATATTATTGGTAACTATTTAACTTTATGTGATACAATACAAGACAGTAGTGTTTATAATGTGGAGCTATGGTTATGAATCTACATATCTTAGTGGAATAGAGTTGTATTGCTCTTTGAGTTTTAATAGAAGTTGATGATACTAAATGCAGACCATATTAAATTGAGATAGCATAATTCCTTTGCCCATAACAGAACTTGCAGCTGGTAAAAAAACATTTGGCATTTTCATTGCCCCAAAAAGAAAGGAGTTAATTTTGCCCTGAGTTTTTTTTTTTTTTCTCTATTTAGAGTTCAGATGTTAGACTTTGATCAAGCCATATTCCTAGATATTTAAAAGAGGGGCTAACTTTCTTGTTGGTATCATCTTTGATAGACCATAATGGAGGAGCAGCAGAGAGTTTAATCTGGTTCCAAAGATCACTGCCTTAGTTCATAAGGTGTTCAGAATTACTTTCATACTGAAAAGCCAATTATTGCAAAGCTGAATGTCAGATTCAAAATATACTTTCATTACTGAGTAGAAGGGACTTATCCCATAAAGGACCGTGTCATCAGCATAAAGTAAAAGTGTGTGATAAAGTAAGTGAAGGGGTAGTCTTTCAATGAAAATGGAGAACAGGTAGGAACTATCATAGACCCCCGTTGAACAGCTTCACATAAAGGAACAGCATTTTCAAAAGAGGCTCCATTCTTAAATTTATATATTCTAGTTTGGAGAAAGTTGTTAACTCACTACTTACTACAAGAGTATAGACATCGGAAAAGCAGAATGCCTGTGTATGCTGTAAGAGTATGCTCATATTTACAGAAGACTTCTTTATTCTTCTGAAATTAGTATCCTCGTCACTGCTTTCAAACTCTAATTTATGAAGCCCTGATACAAATGCAGGGTGACAACTGCAAGCTGGCATGACTTGCAAAGCATGCATAGTGAAATAGGAGGTACAGAGCTGGAGTTATTAAAGAGTGTTTGTAAAAACGTATGAAAAATGCTAATTTTAGACTTTTTATGAAGTTCCTGTATCCAGTAATTCATATCGTAGGACAAAGGTCTTTCGCATTTACCTATACAAAAGATAGCTGCCTAATGCATGCAGTATTCCAGAAGGAGGGACATCACCTTCACCGTGGAATGCTCCCAAAGTCTTTGCTTCTCCTTCAGCATTCCAAAATTGAATTTTATCCCTTCAAGGGGGGTGATTTCACTAGGCTTTCTGTTAGAATCCAACTGTCAGAAGGTGTTTTCTGCAAGAAAAAGTTGAACATTTGGGGGAAATGCTTTTTAAACCTAACTCTGCAAGGGATGGTGTAAGCCAGGATTTGTCTCAGTACACTTGGATAAATGCTCTCCACCAGCTTGATGGAACCTCTGCACAGTTTGCACATTTGAAGGCTCCAATAGTACTGGAGATCCACCAGGAACGAACATTCATAGTCTCTGGAAGAAGTAATTACCCTGCTTCCCTGCATATCCTAGAAAATGGTAGCCCAAACAAGCAAGACTAATTGTGGGATCTCCCTTCATTCAGGAACCCTGTAGCCAGACACTAGCAACAAATGCTTCAGCCTTAACTTCAGGACTATATATATATATATATATATATATATATATATATATATATATATATAAAACGTTGCATTCCAAGCGCATACACGCAAAAGAGAAAACTACCTTGATTCAGTTCTTAAGCCTTTCAAACCTATTCAGACAGGGGATGCTCTCCACATATCTTCTTTTAGTGCTGTGATCACATGGTATATAAACAAGCAGTAAGGGTCACATTCTTACCAATTTTTCTAGACTAGCCATGAGTAACTGAGAATTAAAGGAATTAAAGGAAATTTACATCCCCTCACATCAGAACACAATGATGAACCAACTCAGCAGGCCAAAAGCATAACCAAATGAATGGATGTTACACATGGATGTCTTCATTCAGTTATTACAGAGGTGGAGTGTCCCAGAGACAGACCCGTTTGCACCCCAAATCATAAGACTGTTGAAAATGTTCTGCTCAAGAGCACTTAGCCAGGATTCATTAGCATATGATGCCTTCTTCATTACCGGGCAAGCCTTTTCTTATATGTATTCCCACAAATTGCCCTGCTGCCCAGAACAATACAAAAGGTAAAACAGGAGAGACCAAGATGTTGTCGATGGTGTCCTTCTTGCATAGGCAACAGTTGTTTTCCATCCTTGTGGAGATACCCATGGGAGGAAACATCATGCTCTGCCTTTGCTACCATCATACACCTCAAGCTGAAGAAGCACAACTGTCAGCCTAGATAATGATCTGCAATGTGAAAGTTACTGTGTTAATAAATTTCTTGGCATTCTCTCCTTACAACAGTTACTAACACATAAAGCTACTAAATACTTTATTTAATTAGCTGTGACTATAGTTACTAACACATTAAGCTACTAAATATGCTATTTAAGAAGCTGCAACATCACCCACAGCATCTTAAATAAATGCCAGTACTTCACTTGAATCCCTGCAGCGATTACTGACTGTAGCCTCATCAGCTTTCACCATTAGCAGCTGCTCCCTTTGCTCTGCCCTACCATGAAGGTGAATTATTCTTCTTTTGGATATGATTTATGTCACTGAAAAACTAACCCAAGCACATTTGCAGCATTCAGCTATAGATCTTATTAGGTATCTGGCCTGGAGTACAGTTTTGCTGGTAACTATAACCTTGGCATTGCTATGAAAGGAACAATTCTTAATTTTCCTGAAGGACAGGCTGACCTGGAGATCAGATCTTAACTTAATGCCAATGACAGTTACAGAATTTTCAATCAGCCAAGCTAATCGAGTTCCTACCCTTTTCCCAATCCATAAACAAAGGAGAAAGAATGCTACATTCTCTGAATGTGCACAGACAAGTAAGATTTTATTGTACAGAACTAAAGATACAAGAGAGTCTAATCAGTTGCTTATTTCTTTTGCTACGGAGATGGAGGGGAAGGCAGAGGCAAAGCTAACAATCTGTAATGGCTGTCCCACTGCATTATGTTTTGTTGCCAGTCCTGGCACAAAAAACTGACACTCTCTGTTAAAAACCCTAGCACTTGAGTCAAAGCTACAACTTTGGCCTATCTTAAGGGAGACAAAACCCAGTCTTGTTTTGGTAGCTGCTAACCGGGCATCCATTCTCACCTTTTCAGTGCATTATAATCTGAACTTTTCTTCCAGAGATAGAGCTAGGTTTACTACATCCTTATTAAAGGGTATATTACAACCCATCCAGTCTGTTCCAACCACCTCTTGTTCTCTGGGTATCATCTCAGCTGTCAGTATCACTGCAACCATGACCTAAATGAAGAAAATAGTACAGTTGTTAGATGTTCCAGTACGTTAATATTGCAATACAATCTCCCTCCCACCATCTTCTGTGTTGCTGTCTCAAAATGTTGAACATCCTGGGCTGGGGTGGGGGTAACCATTCTTTAGTCTTTCCCTTTCTCATTCCCCCTTTCATGGCCATGGCCCTTCTCAGGTCTGAGTAGGAGTTAGGCATCCCCTATTTTCTTCACTCTCCCTTTACTTTAGTGCATGATGGTATCCTTTGGTACATTGCTTTTGCTTCGAAAGGCTTAGTCTGATTAACCTGGCAAGAAACTTCTAGTATGGTATATGCCTGAATTTTATCAGGGATGTCCAGACATCACAGAGGGGAGTGTATCTGTCACAACTGGAGCACTCCTAAATTTGATTAGTTTATAGCAGATTGACTTTGCACTGTAGCCTAAAATAACCAGGATGTTACTTTTATCTGTTTTTATCTCTTTGTTTCTTAATATTGAGTATACTTATTTTGAACTTTTTAATGACCTAGCTGGAAATTTATTGTATTTCTTTTTTTTCCTCTTGTGGCTGAACAGATGGCCAAAATGGTTTAAAGGTTATGGGTTGCTATTCAGGAGAAGAAGAGTTTGTCACTATTGGCTAGTGTAGTATAAGGCCTGCCTGCATCTCTCATTCCAAGGTTTCTACATACTGGCTTAAAGCTTTTGCTGACACCATAGTGCCTTTTTTTAGCCAGAGTCAATTTAATAGATATTTCAATGTAAGAAACTCAAAATTAGATCACAGTAAGGTGGCGTTCCTCAATGACATAAGTCTCTACAATAATTTGTCCATTTTGACACTCTCCTACATTTGCATATGATCCATTTTGCATGATTACTGAAACTTGATTAAATGTAAAGAAAGCACTTCCTCCATACCTGGGTTTTGCACCTTTCCATACCTTCAAGCTTAATGGAAATTGTGGTGGTATTTATATTTGCAAAGGACAATACCTACCTCTAGGTAGATTCCTAGGGACCAGCAAACAAAACTCACTAAACTTCTCATCACTCTAGATAGGACAGATTATCAACTTATAGCTTGTTATCTTACACCCACCCTGTCCCCTAATGATCACCCAATATTCCGTACCATACTTGATGATCTCCCCATCAACAAAAATTCCATTATATGGGATGACGTTACCCATCATTAAACAGGGACTGCTACAACTACAATGTAGGGTATGTCAGGAAGTTCTTGGACTCAGTAAACAAAAACTCTCTGGAACAGATTGTAAATAAACCTACTTGAGGATGCAATATTCTTGACCTGGTCCTGTATCTGTGTCATATAGTACTCCTCTGGTGTTCCCTTCCCCAGTGAAGACTGACCATAAACTTGTAATGTTACCTTCATAATTTCAAAATTCCCACAGGAAATATCTTTGAACTTAAGGATTACAAACATGCAAAACTCATCCTAATATATGAATAGATACCAAGCCTACTCCACCAAGGAATTATATGACAATTTAGATAAATCCATTGAAATGGAAGTCCATTTTATAGTTGAATATCATAGGAAGTCCAATACTGGTGGTCTATCAACATCAATAAGCTTTACAAGAAAAGAAATGTTCCTTTCCCTGTGGTGTATTTGCCTCACAAAAGAATGATCCTGATATTTTAACATATAAAGGAAGACATCAAAGTCTAGAAAAAAAATATCCAGACTGATGCGCTGGAAATGATGTCTGAAGCAGATAAACATATTTTTCTCTATTTATGCAGACATCCAGTATAGCGCAGGCTATAACAGTAACTGCATAATTTCACAAGTAGGTTGTCTTCCATGATTCTCATTGAGATAATGTATTGTTATTTGGCAGATATGGACATCCCAAACAGTGTATGTTACATGTGAAGAGATTTGTGACACCATCTCACAGTGCTCCCACAAATCCTATCCCAGCAGAGTCCAGAGATTGCATAATCCTACATACTAACCAGAAAAGCAGGCCTACAAGCTGCAAACAGGTATATCACAGGCCTCTATTTCAGGAATATTCTATACAGTATTTAACATAATTACACAGAATGCCCCATCATATTGTGCTACTCTTAAGTGCTCCTAAAAACTGTGATAAACATGCAACTGTTTGCCAAACAAACCTACCAGCAATGCCAACACAAGACATAATGCACAAAATGATCTTGTAGGAGTATCATACTTCAAAACGCAAGAGATGTGTTTTTTTTATCAATTTCAGGGTACCTGTAATATTGGTAACCTGATGACAGTGCAAGTCTGTAAAATCCCGAGAATGTGGATAATGACTACAGTCTGCAAATAAGCAAGTTGTGGTCAAGCTCACGTGGAATAAAGCACCAAATGAATACCAAACTGCTGAACACATCCACAGTGTACAAAGTGACATGATCAGTCCTAGGACCCCACCTGTTCAGAATTTACTTCTCAGAGGTACAGGCAAGGTCAGGAGGACTATGGCTGACCAAGTTCGCAGACGACTGCAAACTAGGGGCTATAATTGACTCTTTGGATGACACAGACATCCTCCAAAAGGGTCTCACTGAGACGGATACCTAGTGTCAAAATCATGGCCTCAAGCTAAATGCCAAAAAGTGCATAGTCATCCCCTTTGGAAAAAACAAAGTACCCACAAACTACCACATAGGTGGTATTCCCCTAAATATGGAAGACATAATAAGGGATCTGGGGACCCAAGTAGCTCGACTGAAGAAACTCCAGCTGTACTCGGTTGCATATCGCCTACTCAGAGGTGATCGCTGCCTGACATGCAAGGCCATGTCCAACCCAGAATTGATGGACATGCTCCACCTAAAGAAAACCATATCCTCTCGAGCCACATGCTCTAGGTATCTAAACCTCACCACAACAATAAATAGGACGTGCTGGAGGGATAGATTCCTGTCCCAGAGACTTCCCATGCTTTGGAACAAGATTCCAATCTACATTAGGCAGAGCTCCTCTCTAACACTCCTCAAGAGAAACCTTGACGAGTGGATGGGAAACAGAAAGTTTGCCCCAGGAATCACTTCAGTGGCTCTGCTGGACAGAGGCACAGGGAACTAATCTAAGGGGGCAGTGAAAGCCAACACATTTTGGCTAGGCTTATAAATGCCTTCAGTCATATAGCCTAGTACCTACATATGAACCTATAGCATATAAAATGTAAGACCATTCTTCTCCACACAGTGGTACCAGAGCTGTTCTACTGCTGTGATTCATGGCTTCACTCTGTCAACTATATACACTCTGGCTAATGAAAGACACAGCCATGTTAAGACATCACCAGCATTTATTTTGTAACACAGAATATTTAGGGATAGTAAAATCTGCACTCCCTGTTCGGTGGTCTGTAATGCAATGATTAGACATAGACAGCTGAAATATAGGGCACACCAACAACTGCAATGTGCAGCATATGTAAAGCTATTGAACTGTGGTGAGGCATCATATCAACAGCAGGTACAATGCAAAAGGCACAGTATGTACACTTACAGCCTGTACAATGGATGCTGGAACAGATGTACGTAACAAGATATGAGTAACAGTGTGTAAATTAAGACTGCAATCAATCCATGTGGCAGAAATGATTTCTTGTGTGCAAGAAGAAAAGGTTATTCAGGCATGTAGACTGACTATGTGTACTGCACATCAAACATCAACACATTTTAATGTATATGAAATCAAGGACACATGCACAGATATTGTCAATCATACGACACTGAACTAGTACACAGGCCCAACACATATCAAACAAAAATAGCAATATCCAGGGGAAAAGATGACTATGTTTTGTACATACTGTGGAACAACATCAGATTCCAGCATGGGCATCCACAATCTGAGATGACCAACTTCAGATTAAAAGAGCATCTGGGTGAGAATCAGCATCTCATGTGGCAGTGTGCCTTCTGACAATAAAAAACAGAGCTGTTATCCCCATCAATTTTTATGTGGGCCAGAGGTTGAGAGACCAGATAGGTGAAATGACAGGGTTTCATGAGCATAAGTAACCACAGAGAAAGGCCTTTGAATGGTATAATATTACTACATACCAGATGTACAGTGCTGTGTCCCTTAATCACATGTTTTGACAATAGAAGTGATAATCAGAACTAGTAAGTTACACGTCAACTTCTAATAGTACAGTTCTATGACACCATTCAAGATTTAAGACATTTGCTGCAAATAAAGATTTCCCCGTGCTTGCATAAATTATCAGAGACCCCTCTGCGAAGGAGTGTTGATGGGCACATTGGCAGCTTCTGCTTGAGCAACAACATACAAATCGTGTCCAAAGAATGGACCACTTCATTTGAACAGCAATGTCCAGCAGAACTAATATTCTACCTTTGGCATTGTACTCATAACCTTCCTTGCCATAGCTTGTAGACAGACAAGCATTGCAGACTGCCTCTCTGAATCTTGGAGATATATGTGCCTACTGTCATCTCTATGACCCTGCAGCCACAGGGCCTTCATTTAAAGTTACTGGAGTTACCATACTAGCTGCAGAATGCTTTAATAATAGTGTCACAGTCAGATGCATCTAAGGCAGCCAGTACCTGTATTCCAGATAGTATGTAATCAAATAGTTCAGCAGACTACTGACACAAAGTGACAGCAAGCTGACTTCTAGTGTTTGGGGCTATCAGTAGCATGACTCAAGATCATGCAAGTGAGTTGTGTTAACAGTGATGTCCTTTTGGGGGTAATTTCCTCCTTCTTTATATTGGAGCAACACGGAGTTGACATATATAAGTCGGGGGTGGGGGGGCTTGCTCCTTGGCAAAAAACACTTAAAAAATTTATTGCACCAGAATGCTAACCAGTGCTAAATAGAAATATTGTTGGATAGAGGAAGAGTGCTTTACAAATGTGTCAGCATGTGAAAAGTTCTCCTCCAGATACCTGTTTAGGCTTGAGAGTTCCTTTTTCAGTGTGCATTGTCAGTAGAAGAATAGGTAGCACACTCACCTTTGGTGCAGAATGCTGTGGGTTCTATTTCCACACCAGGTAAATGAATTGCTGACACTGAGTATATCATCCTTCAGATGAGTCCTTAAACCAAGGTCATGCCTACTTGAGTTGGTAGAAGCTCAGGTGTATGTAAAAGATCACAGAACCCCTATTAAAAAAAGTAGGGAACTTTCCTGATGCTCTGGCCAAATTTCCCTTAGTAGTTTAAATAACACCTCAGGTCTCTCCTGAAAAGAAGCCACTAGCCTAATGTGACTAAACTGGCCAACAAAGGATAAATACATAAAATAAGGTCCAGACTGATTTTCCATTGGTTCCATGGCTCCTATGGATTTGGAGAAAGTGCTATCCAGATGCCAAAAAGTGTTTATGAGACTTCAACATTCAATGGCTGACCAAGCTGTATACTTAGAAGGCCATTAATTATGGATGACATTTTATTCAAAAACCCATTTTTTGTCCAGATGCACTCAGATACTGAAGGTGTTGCTACCTATGTAGAGAGAATTATGGCAGTTTTAACAGTGACTAATTAAAGGCTAGGAAAACCTGAAACAATCTACCAAAAATAATGAGTTACAAACAGCTATTATATATGTTAGGGACTGATGACCCAGCAGTTGGACTCAAACTTATACATTTTTCTAATATTTAAAAATGTGTTAAATGACTTTCTACAATATCTCCTGCTCTACCTGTCAAGATGGGTGTACCTCATAAATCAATCCTTGGCCCATTACTCTTTAACATCTTTACCAACTTATTGTATACATCCTGTCCACAGTCATCACTCGTGCAATATGCATATAACTCCACAGTCATCACCGTAGCTGATTCCCTCTCAGACTTACACATCATCACACAAAAATCCTTCTTATCCATTGAAAACTGGCTCACTAAAAATCAGTTAATTCTAAATCCTAAAAATACTAAACTCTGCTGTTTATTCCCAAAACTTTTAACCATCTTAAATCTTCCTTCGCAATCTCTTCTCTTAACAACACTCTTATCACAGTTGAATCACACATTAGGCTTCTGGGGGTCATAACTGATGAACAACTCAGATTTGACCTGCACGTTATCAACAACATTTAAGAAAACCCACCAAAAACTTGGGCTCCTCTATAGAAATAAAAAAAAAAATTGTCTAGTAAAGCTAAAATCTCCCTATCCCATGCATACCTTCTTCCAAGCTTATTCTATGGTGCACAAATCCTCACTAACCTTCAGATCACTCTCTTATCAAAATTTGAAGCCGCCTACAATAATGTTGTTAAATTCTTTATTGATCAGTCCTATTACTCTCACCACTGTCTTGCTCTTAAAAGTTTAAACTGGAATTTCCCCATCAACTACTTATCTCTCAGCTTCAGATCATACATTCTATATTATATCTGCCCTGTTTCTGTCCTGACATTGCTTCACTTCTTTCTCTCTCTACACCCTCCTAGGCTTTTCCGAAGCTCTGACCAAAACCTTCTACAAATCAAAATAGGTCAAGAACTTTACAGCTACACCCCTGCCCAATCTTGGAATAAACTTCCTCTGGAAATTAGAAGCATGAAACACCCACAAAAATTCAAAACTACTACCAAAAAGTTCCATAACAGTACATGGATCTCTCACTGTAACTACCCTTCTTGACTACCCACCCTCTACTCTACTGCTCTCGCTCTCCTACCTCCTTTTCTTTCTCTTATCTGTACTCAAACTTGTACAATGAATTTTTCAACTACTCCATATTTATTTTAAACCCCCTACTCATACCTGCTTTACACCTAACTAAGTTGCTATATCAATCAGCTCTTATCCTTGTAAAATATTCCAAGAGTATGCTATTGATCCACTAATTCTGACTGTACTAGTTTAGTGATGTAAATTTGTACATAACTCTGATGCAGCAATCACTACTATTCTATATTATTTACTTATTTTTTGTGTATGTCATTTTTCTATCATTTTTCTATCATATTATATCTTTATATTTTGCTAATCTATATGTCAGTACTACTTGTGGAGCTTTTCTCTCCCGGTCTCAGTTGAAAATGGAATTTGGCTCTGCTGGACTAACCCAGTCAATAAATCTCAAATAAATAATAAATAAATAAAATCTATTATGAACCCATGAAGCATTCATATTGCACACACTATAAAGAAGATAAATAAAAAACAAGCAAAGAAGCAAAAGAGAGGGAAATACAAGAAAACAACAAGAAGGAAGAAAGCGACCATTACTTACCAAATTCACACTATTAATGTACGTATTTTGCATATAATGCCCACCATTTATTCATCGTCAGCTCTGGTAATGGTGGAGTCTTCCAATTTTCCAGCGAGTGTCTTTTCATAATCACTGATGCCAAAATGATTCTTATCTGATTTGCCTTCAAAAAAAATCTCTACTTTATCCATCAAAAAATCTTTGGCTGGAAAGGGAATTCCATTTGTTTCATTGTAGTAATGCACACGTTTAAGTTTCCAATATTCCTTAACTTGAGAACATGCTCACTAGCACTGTACCAACTCTGTATCTTTAGTTTTACAATGTCAACATTTAGGTTCAGAGTTGTAATTAATAAAAAAAAACTGTTAAAAGTATAATTAATCCTGCGTATTATCTTATATTGAATAGGTACAATCTGTGTTAGCTAACCTTAACAAATTGTTCTCTCTCTTTTTGTGGTTGAAAGTTTACAAACCACTTTCCCATTTAGCTTTACCAGTAAATTTAATATCTATACTCATTGACTGTAACAACATATAAATGCCAGAGATGTACTTTTTCCCAGTTATTGCATATTTTGTTTTATTGTAGGATGCTTTATATAAACATTCCTGTAATATATACCTCACAAAATACCATATTGACATATTGAAGGAAATAAATCTATAATAAATTGTGTCTTGAAAGAGGTTTATATATCCTGGTTTAACACATATATTTCAATGTTGTAGGGTATAAAGTACCCATATTCAGCTGAGTGTTTAATATTTACAATAATGATCTTTGTGCTTGGTTTAGCAAATAACTAATTATTTTATATGTGTGGTTATCACAATATTAAACATTAAGTAGGCTGATAATTCACAGACATATATTTAAAAATGTTTTCAATTACTACTCTTTTAGTGTCTTGTAGGCACATGCTACTGTCTATGGAACATGAAGGGCTCCTGTACACCATAAAAATTTAGTGAAGGAACTTCTAACTTTAGTATACCATATAATAGCTGGTGGAGTTGATAGATTCTGTACTGAGAATATAATTATGGTAGCACTGACATTTTTATAATATTAACTCTTATAATCAGTGAAAAAAGTGTGAATTTAAGGACTTCACCATTGCTACAATTCTATCATGATATATTTTATAGGTTTCAAGTGTAACTGACTCAACTTTCATTTTACGAATTATTTCTGAAAACTGAAAGCTTGTACTAAGGGTATTGCATCTTCATTTAATGTAATATTTGTGATTCCTTATGTGCAATTGCATTCTTTCAGATTTTTCAGAATTAATTTCCTATCCTACTAGATATTTTCCATTGTAAAATGGTATGTTAATTTAATGATATAATCCTTATAATTTCAAGATAGCAATACTGTGTCATCTGCATTAGTATGCCACATCTTTTGCCCTTGTAAAATTGTATGTTAATTTAATGATATCATCTTTAAAATTTCAAGATATTACGACTGTGTCATCTGCATAGATAATGAGTGCATGCACATAATTTCCAAATGTACGACCAGTTATGACATCATGAATTTTATACATTAAGAAGTTTAAGGCTAATACAAATAGGGTTGTTAAGAGTAAACTAATTTGCCTGTATTAGAAATTTGTTTGATTTTTTCATCATTTATTTTAATATACTGATAGGTTTTAGCATGTAAAATATGAAGCATAATTGTTATATTATGTAGGAAGGAGAAAAATCCTAATACTTTCCATATATATGACCTATTTAAGAAATCAAACAACTTGTATACATTTACAAGTCTAGTTTATAACAGTTCTTCTCTTGTTCTGTGCAGTATGTTTATTAATATCATTTGTGGATCTTCCAGGGCAAAGTTCAGAGTGGAAGTTGATCACATTTATAAGCCTTAGGCATTAAGGTGGAATGTAATACATACACTAGTAGTGCACACTATTTATTTATTTATTTTACCTAAGAAATCTAGTTTACAACATATACCTTTCCTTTGCACCACCTTAAATTATTAGGATAAAACAATACAATAACAAAACAAAGGGATCATTAATGTTTACCCCTGATGGGCATTTTTTTTTTTTGCTGACACCTATATCTTGAATGGTAGCTCTCATTCCGTTGCACTATAGGCCTATTCATTCCCCTCTTCCTAGGGCAGGAGCTATGCTCTCTCAAAACTGGATGAGAACCATACAATCTATAAGATCCCTTGTTGTTTTTGCCTTGACTCATTTTTATTTTCTGATGGTGGTAATTGTAGTTGATCCGTTGTTGTTTTTGCCTTGGCTAAATTTTATTTTCTGATGGTGGTAAGTGTAGTTTACCACCTCTAAAAAGTCTCTCTTTAACCAGTTGCATAGCCTGACTGCAGGGCTATTTTAGCACTGGTGTGTAATATAAGGATTATTAGTATTATTTATGCCTTCTGTGCATACTTACATGTTCTATTTGTGTCTATGAAAGGCAAGTGAGTTTACTATGAAATATGAAATGTCTGCATAAATTCTTGCTGCAAATTTACTCTTGACTGCTTATTTCCCATATTTTATATAGTAATGTATGGAACATTTATATGGGAAACTGTTAATTGTATTAATGATGCCATATTTTACAGATGCAACAATTCAACAACATAAGCTATTGCACATGTTTGTGGCACAATGTAATTTTGTCAAATCTCTGATTTTATTACTACACTGTCTTAGTGCACACCAGTTATTTTATCTTTTTTTCAATAAGATATTTCTCTTTTATTTTTTTCTGCAGTTCTCTGAAATGGTATACAAAGCAGTTTTGTTTAAGCATCTATTTTGTATTTCAATGGTCGTTCATCCATTCATAACCTGACTGTTCAACACTTCCATTAATAGCCTTGCCCAAAAGGCATACATTTTTTCAGTCAAAATTCAGATGCATTCTGAATGCATACAGAGTGGTGGCAGTGCATTATAGCTAAATTGTAATTATAAAAGAATTCCACAAATCTGTTGGGAGTTTTGAAGACTGTCATCCTTTGAACACAGTACAGTGAGCATGGGATAAAAAAGAACTTGCTGCTGAAGACCAGATTTTACTTTGCTGGCATGCAAAATGTTATTCTGTTCAAGGCATAGCCTGTAGTGATGATAACTTTATCTGTCAGGGTCATAATTCTGTTGTCACATAATTATAACTCTCTGAAGTATTTTAAATTGCCTTTTATGATTTTGTTTCTAAAATGCAAGACTGTGTTATAAAATGTATGAACATCTTCTCTTTGGCTTTTCTTAGACTAGGATTTTTTTCTCTCCTTGTTTCAGAAATCACAGTTACTACATATAACACTATACACACACACACACGCACACACACACAAACACACACACACACACACACACAAATTGCATCCAACAGGTAGGTAGTGAGCAATCTGCATCAATTCTGAAGGTGACCACTGATCTGTTAGTGTAGGTGACCATAGTGCAGTCCATTATTCAGCTGTAGATCCTGCAAACAGTCAGATTATTAACAAAAGCAGTAAGTAAATAATCAGCCTTACTACAGAAATTAGTCAGTAAATAATCAGCCTCACTACAGTCATTATTCACTAAATAATCAGCCTCACTACAGGAATTAGTCACTAAATAATCAGCCTCACTACAGGAATTAGTCACTAAATAATCAGCCTCACTACAGTCATTATTCACTAAATAATCAGCCTCACTACAGGAATTAGTCACTAAATAATCAGTATCACTGTAAAAAGCAGCTTTCCACTAACATTAAACTGTCACTATCACATTTGAACATTAAAGAGTACAACAAACATTCTCTTTAAGACAGGTACTAAAGGGTTCCATTTCCACCATCTGACAACCGAAGACATAATAATTCTTTGCTTCACACTGTGTAATAAATGAAAGCAAATATTCTAAAATGCTAATAGTGGCTAGTTTTAGATAATGCAGATTATTAAACCATGACTAATTTCACTGCAGAAATTAGGGAGTAAAGGCCATGTCCTTTATGGCTGCAAATCCAGGATTGCATGCTGACTTCATTGAGATGACTTTCTTCAAAGCAGTGCAGCCCAAAAGGAGTTCTTAGATCACCCAATGTACAGGAAAGAATATGTCATGTCTGTCTGTGTGTCTTTCTCTCTCTCTCTCAGTCTCTCTGTCTCTCTCTTTTTCTCATTTGTCATCCTTTAATTCACTATGCAGACATAGATCTTTGAATTGATAAAGCTGTTACAGAGAGCCAAAGATGAGTCTAACACCTTGACACTGCTGTCTCAGACACAGCCGAAGATCTGCATAATTACAGGATGAAATTACACTTTTATGAGAATTTACTCTGCAGTTATAAAGGAGTATTTCCACCTTGAAAAAAGGCATGGTCAGGGAGACAGACAAAATATGGTAACAGTGACAAAATGAAGTGAATGCAAAGATTTGATCACATTCTTGGGTGCCTGGATCTCCACCATGCTGAGACTAGATCAGTCAAGAAAGTTCTCTATAGAACTGATAGATCACTCCATAGCTCCTAAACTAGGGTCTGACTCAAGGCAAGGGCTAGCCATTATTCATTTCTCATCCTATTGGAAGAAAGTTCTTGGGGCTACTTGGACATCTTAAACCCATAATAGTGGAGGTGATAGGTTATGCTTGATGACAGCTAGCCTTAGTCCACTATAGATATAAGAAAACTGTAGTGGCCATTTACTACTTTGGTCAGAACATCATTATCATCATCATCAACTCTCTTTTTCCAATTTTCTACAGGGGGTCAGTGTGTCATGTCAACTGTTACCAGCTCTCTTGATTCAATGCCACTTTTCTTTTAATACAGTCATGCCTGTCTGTCACAAGTCTTCTTTCGCAGAATCCATCCACCTCATGCTGGACACCCTCATTTTCTCTTCCCCTCTTTCTGATTATCCCAAATCTTCTTCACCACTTTGTCTTCTGCTTTTCTGAACATGTGCCCAAATCACTGTATTCTGTTCTCTTTGACCTTCAATGCCAATGGAGCTACTTTGGTTTCTGCTCTTATGTCCTCATGTCTTTGTCTCTCCCACAATGCACATCCTACCACCCTTCTCGGGCACTTCACTTCCATCACCTCTAACTTCTTCATCTGCTCTGCCTCTACTGCCCATATTTCTGTACCATACAGCAGTACTGGTCACTCCACTGTATTGTATACCTTAATTTTCAGCTTCTTTGGCATTCTTCTGTCATATATTACCCCTGACACTCTGTGCAACTTTGCTGCAGCCCCTCTGAGACTAGCTTTAACCTCCTCATTCAGACTTTCCTTCTCCTCGACCACCCCTCCCAGATACTTGAAGCTGTTAACCTGCTCCACTATTTCCCTTGTATCTCAGTTCTCATCTTCTGATTTTCACCATCTGCTGCCATTAAAACTGTCTTATCTGTACTCAGTTTCATCCCATATGCCTTAAGTTTTGAATGCCATTCCCTTACCCTTTGCTCACATTCTTATTCAGAGTCTTCCTGTAATGCCACATCGTCTGCACATAGCAATTTTGTTGATCTGTCCCCTCTGACCTGTTTACTGATGTAGTTTGTCACCCGTATTAATAGCAGTGGGCTCAGGGATGCTCACCTACTCCCACTTGGAACCCCTCGTTGAGACCGTTTGTACTTGAGTCATTGGTTCCTTGCTCATAGCCTGCACTAACTCTACTGATGTTTCATCAAAAATTATGAAATCCAGCACCACTCTATAGCAAGTTAGTTGACAGTATCATACATGGAAGGGACAAGAGTATTCAATCAAGACAAAATCCACGGAATCTTTGTATGCAGAGGTATTCCTCCAAGAAGACGATAAGATGAACTGGGAGAATCTGTAGGAGAAAAGAGTCTGTCAAGACATCACTCTTCATATAGTTCTCTGAACCCAAAAAGATCAATAGGAATTACCCCTTCAGTGGAAATACCCACTTCAATGAAGAGTGGATAACCAGTCTGACACATACAGCAACTGTTATCTAATGAAGAGACCATCTAGAATTGCTGCAAAGGAGACCACATTTAATTGTCAATGTATGTATTTAGAGGCTGTGAGGGCTATGTATGCAAGGCAGAGACCACTCTTCAGTAGTCCAACACAAAGAAGTGGCCAAGGCTTTGAGATTGTCTGCATAGTTTTTATGACTTAGGTACTTGATGTTCTCAGTAAGAATGTGCTGCGGACATTCAAGTTATGTCAAGTGTTTGGACAGACATATACCAAATGGGGAATTATACTGAATGATCAGCCTGGTCAGTCCACAGTACAGTGTCATGATTGCATCCCAGAACCTGGACACCTTACACTTAGTAATAAAGTATGCAATGAAAAGGACTTTCTTATAATACTGGATATGTAATGGTAGAAGGGCAATTTGTTGTGTACATTTTTAGTGCTGTATTGTTAATATGACAGTTTCAAGGGACTTCTTACTTGCTAAAAGATACTATTATATATTTCTCACATTTAGTTTTAGTCCATGGTTTTGACACCATCTGTTGGTTTTGCTAAGGTCCTCTTGGGGAATCTTAGTGTCATCTGGGGAGTTTATTATGAGATCAAGTTTACAGTCAGAGTTGGTCAGCCATAAACCCTTAACAGTAAATTTAACCTCTGAGAAGACCTTTTATCCTCTCCTCTCCTCTACTCTCTTTTCTTTTTCATGTCATGGACAAGCACCAATCAATAGAATTTAGACATCACAGAACATCATTTTATGATACTACATTTTTTTTCTTTTTTACATTATGATAGCAATTATCAGTTTCTCTGGAACATGCTTCTCAGAGCTGTTACTCACTAATGATATTTTGTTGTTGTATTCCCTATAAAAAACATATGCTGCATGAGTTATGAAGGAGAGACCCAGCAGAAGAGGAGACTATGACTGATAATTTAAGGCTATGAACTTTTCTTTGTTAATGCGTAGTGCGTGATGCAGACAAGGCATAATGACAGGGGAAGATTATGAAACCACTTTCTTCTCCTGGGAATATTTCTCGAGTTAAGCATCCTCATCTAAATGAAAATTTGAATATGAGTGTCATATAAAACTTAATACAAGTATGTTTTGTTTTTGTGCTTGTAATAAATCTGAATGCAGGAAATGGGATACATAGAGATTGATTCGAACCTGAATGCAACTTCAATAGGGTATGGTTTAGACTAGGAAAAAGATCAAAATAATCTCTTTTAATAGTGATTTTACTAAAATATTGCCTTTTTATGCTACCTTTCTCATTCAGAGGGCTTTAGAGTGCTGGCTTTCAATTTGCTAATTCAGTGGATGTCAGGAAATGTTTTTTTTTGTTGCTGACACAAGGTAAGATGTGCAGCTTGCTTGCATAATTCCCTCACTGTCTTCAGGTATGATAAAGTGATAGGTTCTCTACCCTAACCAGACACCTCAGTGTTATATTGATGTCCTCTTGTTGACAACTGCAGTTGCAGTGGGGGTTTGCTATAAGTAATTTCATACCATTTCTCTTTTTTTTATTATTTTTTTTTTATTTTACATTTATTTACTGGGAAAGTCCGAGTGGACGCAGGTCCTTTTTCAGTGGAGGCCCGGGGAGAAAAGCTCCAGACAAAGATACTTAATTAAGCAGTAGGCAATCGACAACTCTTGGACAGTGGATATCAAGTTATAACATAGAAGTCCTAAGATAACACAAAGTATGTAAAATGGAAATTTACAAAGTTTCCCATAGTGCATAGTAAAAAATACATATCTTACAACAGTGTTGATGAAGTAATATAGAAATCACAATTAGAAGAATCAGCATTTCACTTGACCCATGATTAATCAAAAATAAAAGAACTAAACATGCGAGAAGTCATGCATTCAAAACAGCAGCACTTCTAATGTTATACAACCTAGAAAAATATTCTTTTTGAAGGGGCACATGATCTCCCGCCTTCACTGATATGGGGGTGGGGCCTTTGTATGCCCAATCTTAAAATGCAAACACACACACACACACACACACACACGCACACACACACACACACACACACACACACACACACACACACACACACACACACACACACACACACACACACACACACTCATTTCTAGGCTCAAACAGACTCGGACAAAAGGTAGAAATCAAAAATGCAGCAAAACTCCTCCATTTATCCTATTCCAGTGTACCAAAACAAAGCACACAGGGTGAAACACCATAACTTCAGATGCACTGAAATATCATCTAAAGAAACTCAAGATTCACTGAGAAAGGAACTGCTAAAGAATAGGTTTGTTGCTGCAATGTGGACTGCTTGCTCTTTGTTTATCTTTTTGTTACTTTCAAAGTCTGATATAGCCATATTCCAATGCTCTGGCATATTTTTGACCCTTTAGGTTGAGATTAGAACATAGATTGTCAAGACTCAGCCCAGCAGAAGACGCTAATATGGTGGGAGCATCAAGCAAGACATTCATTCATTTATTTCATTTCTTTCTTTCTTCTTTTTTTTATATTTTGACTTCTGGGTTGTTCATCTGGTTAAGTTGCCCATTTTCACTGAATTTCCAAGGAGAAAAAGCTCCAAGTGCAGTGCAGACCATGACTAACTTTCTACAATTTACCTGATTACTAACATAATGCAGTAATAGTCTGTCAGAAAAATATGTATTAATATGTGTGCTTAGTGCTAATTAGAAGCTAAAAGAGTTAACACGTTTTTCATTCTATTTTATATACAGCTTAGTTTTATATGAGACTAAAAGATGTTTTTGAAACTGCAGTATGCTTTCTGAAACTTACAAGATGCCCTCTGACCTAGTGTTTGCTAGCACAGCAAAATTCATGCTTATGCCTTTTGGAAATGTACTGAGAAGCAGGTGATTATCTGCTAGGTCAGGAAGTAATAAATGAAACAATACCATATCCTATAATGTTATGATTTTGAACTCTGTTCGTGTTATGAGAACATGCACAGCTGCAGAGGGAAGAGATAAAGACAGACAAAGGACTGTTTAAAGAAATGGACTGCAATCTATACTTGCTTTGTGCTCAAATTAGCCGTAGAACCTTGAATGGTAACATTGCATAGAGGAAAGTTGTATCTAACCAGTCGTCACCAAGGCCACATTGTTTTTCTTAGGAAGTTTTTCACAAAATTGATAGTGCAAGCAGAAAAAC
Source organism: Protopterus annectens (assembly GCF_019279795.1). Taxonomy (NCBI): domain Eukaryota; kingdom Metazoa; phylum Chordata; order Ceratodontiformes; family Protopteridae; genus Protopterus; species Protopterus annectens. Next base: position 1,079,972,593 of record NC_056741.1, read on the forward strand.
ATGAATAAACAGCTGCTATGAAGTAGTGATGCTAAACCTTGTGATCTGCTACGTCAGCTTGGTAGGCAATGTCTTATTAGAAAATGTATAAAAATATCTGTATTTCCTGATTCTAGTTAGACAAACTCTGTGTTAGCATGTTTTTGTCTCCTTGCTGCAAGATTAAAGTGCCTTAACCTGAACCTGCCGTGTATTGATCTTTTTTGAAGTAAATTTTTCCTTTGACAGATTTGGTCCTTCGGACCGGAAACTCTCGCTCTAACTCAGGTCAGATGGGCCCAGTGGCATGAAACCGTATGGGGAAGTGACCACATTGGTTCTTCTGCTCTGAAAGACCTCCAACTAAATTGTCATTCAAAAGAGGCCAGCCACTGTTTCTGATCTGCGATTGGAGGACGAGTCGATGGCCCCAGTGCAGTAGTCAATCACGGAGGCTGGTAAGGAGGAATTTACCTTTTTTGTTTTAGATCAGGGACTTGTTACAGTATTTGTTTTTGTTAGGGAGATTTGTGTCATACAGATCAGGGACAAAAAAGATTGCTGTCTTGTCATAGATCAGAGAAACAGAAGAGGTAGACAGTTATTCTAGATAAACTGTGAAAAAGAGAAATTGTGGTACCACGTGATAAGAAGGGTTACGTAACATTTTTCTTTAACTAAGTCAGGACAACATGGGAAATAAGTGCACAAAAAGATCCCGAGATCCACCATTAACCGAAGATGCCAAATATATGCAATTACATTTTAAATTAATTTTGCTATGCCCTTTTTCGAGGTTAGTATACTGTGCCTCTGTCTAACAGTGACACAGAAGTGAAACCCGGGGTAAACCTACCATCTCCCATCCACTCATCAGGATTCCTCTTGAAGAGCGTCAATGAGGGACTCTGCCTAACCTGGACTGGGATTTTATTCCAGAGTGAAGGGAGCCTCTGGGTTATGAATCTGTCCCTCCAGCATGTCCTATTTATTTCAGTGCTGAGGTTCAAGTCTCTCGAGCGCATAGCACGATGGGATTTGTATTTTCTGAGGTGGAGCATGTCCATTAATTCCGGGTTGGACATGGCTTTATACGTCCAGCACAGATTGCCTCTGAGCAGGTGGTATGCCACTGAGTAGAGCTGGAGTTTCTTTAAATGGGCAGCATATGGCATCTGTTTAAGCCCTTTGATCCTCTTGGTGAGGTACTTTTGGGGTCTTTCCAGTTGCTGCAGATGTCTGGTAAGGTACATTCCAAAAGGGGCATTGTACTCAATTATGGGTCTGATGAGGGATGAGTAAAGAGGCATGATGACCTCCCTGATCTAGATGTGAATCCCTTCATGATTAGGTGGGCTATATAAAATGTTTTTCTAACCACGTTGGCAACGTGGTTGTCAAATGAGAGATTGCTATCAACTTGGGTCCCCAGGTCCCTAATTACTTCTTCTGTACTTAATGGGTTACCACCTATGTGGTAATTTGTGGGCACTTTGTTTTTGCCAAAGGGGATGACTATACACTTTTTGGCATTTAGCTTGAGGCCATGGCTCTGGCACCAGTTGTCTGTTTCTATGAGGACCTTTTGGAGGATGCTTGTGTCGGCTGGAGAGTCTATTATGGTGCCCAGTTTGCAGTCATCTGCGAACTTGGTCAGCCACAGTCCTTCCGTGTTGGCCTGTACCTCTGAGAAATATATACCGAACAAGAGAGGTCCCAGGACTGAGCCTTGTGGGACGCCACTTGTAACTGGTTTGGAGTCTGACATGGCTCCAGCAATTCTAACCATGTGGGTTCTGTCCTTGAGCCAGTTTGCAACCCATCTAGTGACATATGAGTTTATATTTAAGCTGGTGAGCTTATCTATAATGCCTGAGTGGGGTATTGTATCAAAGGCTTTTGCAAGGTCCAGGTAGGCTGTGTGGACCACTTTCCCCTCGTCAATGAACTTGGTGACTGTTTCAAAGAAATTGACCAGGTTTAAGAGGCAGGATCTGCCCTTAACAAAGCCGAACTGGGTAGGATCCAGTGTCTGTAGGTCTCCAATATCTTTATTTATGAGGTCCATGATGATCCTTTCCATAGCTTTCCAGACCAAGCTAGTCAGGCTTATAGATAGTTTCCAGGATCCGTTGAGGCACCACCTTTGTGGAGAGGGACGACTGTTGCTGTACGCCACTCTTTGGGTACATATTCTGTAGTAAGGCTGAGATTGAACAGTAGTTTTAGGTTTGGGTTTAGCTCTTCTTGGAGTTCATGTAGGATGCAGCCTGGGACACCGTCTGGTCCCATTGATGCTGTGTTTTTTGCTTTGGAGAGGGCAGCTTTTACCTGAGCATCTGAGATGTCATGGGGGCAGCACTCTGCTGGGATAGATATTTGCCCTTTTGGTGGGGAGGGGGGGAAGAAGTTTGCACTGAATCTGTCAGCTAGGATGTTGGCAATGTCTGTAGGTTCGGTGTATTTTTTGTCATTTTGGACTAATTCTGATCATATCTGGGAATTCCCACCCTGGTTCCTAACATAACTAAAGAAAGCCTTGTAATTATCTTTAGTGTCCTGTGCAATTTTTCTCTTGAAGCTGGCCTTAGACAATTTTATGAGTGCCCGTAGTTTTTTGCTAATACTGATCAGAGATGCCTTCCCTTTTTGGGATTTTGCTCTATCATGTAGTAGCTTCCTCCTTCTATTGTATAGTTTGTTTATGGCTGGGGTCCATCAGACAGGACATCTGCCTTTGCAGGATTGGGTCTTGGTTTTATTTGTGATTGCATGATCTATGCATTCTTGTAGGTGTTCATAGAATGCATTTATAAAGGATTCTGTGGTCTGGGCCGTATTTTCCACAGGCCCGGGGGCTTTGAAGGATTCCACCTCGGTTTTGAGGAGTGTGAAATTTGCTTTAGAGAAGTTTTTCACTGTGGTTTTCTGGGCAGGGGTTGGGGTCAGGATGTGAATATCCAGTGAGATTAGTTTATGGTCTGATCTTACCAGTGAGGGATACACTTCTGGTCTGGAGCATAGAGTCCCCAGGCTATAAAATGGAAGGCAGTTTTACCCACTGTTAGTTGCACATGGATAGTCTCTGATGCTTCATGCTGTGCCACCAACCTGGAGGTGTGGGTATCTTTGACGAATATTGATACTCCCCCTCCTTTTGTGGTTCGGTCCAAGTTTTGGGGCCAAAAAGCATGGTATGAGGTATAACCTGGTAATGCTGGGGTGCTCTCGGGAGCCTTGAACCAGGTTTCTGTTACTGCACAGATATCGATGTTCTCCATGCTAAGGAGAGTTTCAAGTGCATGCATTGTGAGGTTTAGATTTCTGGCGTTGAGTAGCATTACTCTTAGTTTCTTATCCCTTGTGATACCTATGGAGGTGGGTTTGTCTTTTGACCCTTGCCTAAAAAAGGCACTATGGCGGTAGCAAGAGCCTTTGCCAATATCCGAAAGCCGAGGGGTGACAGGTGCAAGCCGTCCCTAGCAAAGCATCGTGGCTTGACGATCATGTCGTCCCAGGCTGACAGGCATTGGACCCCTTTGAATGACACCAATACTTAAGCCAGTTGTTGAAATTGATCATCTTGTCTTCATTTTGTGGCATCATTCTTCATGAGGATAAGATGCTACTCAAGGTCAGGGTCATACCGGCCTGGGCTACATGCTCCTCTATGTCTCTTTTCATGTAGTCCAGGGAGGTACGTCTTAGGTCATTCCCACCAGCATGGACAATAACTGAGTCATATTTGTACTTGCCTTGGAGTGACCTGAGTGCTTGTGTTATGTGGCGGATCCTAGCGCCCGACAGGCAGCTCACCGTGACCTTCTCCTTGTTCAGCCTGATGAGCGGGACGTCAGTGTGCCTGATGATAGAGTCACCTATTACAAGTGTATCAGGTGTGTTGTTTAGCCTTAAGGGCTGTGACTGTCCGGCACACTGGCTTTGTGAGCTATGTGTTGCACGTGTTTTGTTTTGGGGTAGTGGTTGCTTGGGTGTCTGCTTTGGAGGTCTCTGCTGCTTAGGCAGATTTTTATTTAGAACCTCCGAGTATGTTTTTGTGTGTTTATGTGTTTGGTTTGCTGTCATGGCAGGTCTATGTGAGACTGGATTTGTATTGAGTGTGGTTTCCTTCTCCTCCTGACTGGTTACGCCAGTACTGAGTTGAGAGAGCTTAGCCTCCAGTTTGGCTATATGGTTGCATCTCTCACATGTGTTGGAATTTGTTGGGAGAAGGAGAGTGTTGTCTGTGTACATGAGGCAGTTGTAACATTGCCTCAAGATTCCCAGATTCACCAGCTGGTCCGGAGAGGAGATTGACAGCTGACCTTTGGACATGCTAGAATACTATTGGGAATTCCAATGGGGAACATGGTACTCAAGGGGAGTTTGTGAGGGTGTAGTGCTTTTAATTTTTTAGTGCTGACTTATATAATTGCTTTAGTGAGCAAGTGCCAGGTAGCTTAAATGCAATGTGTTACAGGTACTTAAATGCAAAAATGACAAACAGTAACTTTCTTTCAAGTGAAACAAGGAAATAAGTACAGTAAGCAATGCAGATATCACTAGGGATCCACAGAAGCGCTGAAAAGCCATGTTTTAGGTGGAATTAGCATTTCAGGGAAATAACAAGCAAACAAACAAGCATACAAACAAAGCTAGATTTAGCAGGCCCGGATCTAGTCTATGCCACAGCAAACAAGGCATACCAATTCCATCAAGAAACATCTCAAATATGCAGGCACTACAATACACTTTTAGAATAACAGACACTGAGCCCTCAATCAGCAGTTCCCAACTTAGAAGGATGCAAGCTACCTGTCCTGCCACCACAGTGCAGGCCACAAACCTTCCTAATGTAGAACAACTGGTCTGAAGCCCAAGTGCTTAATCCAAAAGACTTAGAATGATAGCTACACTTTAATCAAGTTACTACCAAGCAGTAATTAATACAATCGAATACTTTAAAGAATGCCTGGATTAGTGCTCAAGTTATACAAACAAAGCTAAATTCAGCAGGCCTGGATCTAGTCTAAGCTACAGCAAACAAGGTGTACCAATTTCAGTAAGAAGCAGTTAAAATATGCAGGCACTATAAGCCTTTAACCAGAAATTCCCAGCTCAGAAGGGCAAAGTCCAGCCTCTCCTCCCACAAGAGTGCAGACCACGAACCCTCTTAAAGTAAAATAACTGGCCTGAAGCCCAAGTGCTTAAACCAGAATTAATACACTTTAAGAATAACAGACACTGAGCCCTCAATCAGCAGTTCCCAACTTAGAAGAATATAAGCTACCTGTTCTGCCACTACAGTGCAGACCACAAACCTTCTTAATGTAAAACTGGTCTGAAGCCCAAGTGCTTAAACTAAAAGGCTTATAATGAGTTACACCAAGCAGTAATAAATACAACTGAGTACTTTTAAGATGATGCAAAAGCAAAATAAAATAGGAAGAAACACAAATACAGTAAAAGCAGATACAATTTTTTTTTTTTTTTTTTTGTAAGTGGAAAGAGAGAAAGGAGTAGCAGAAACTAAGCTGATTGGCCTTCTCAAATATTCTCCCTATACTGGGTAGAATGAGGTACTGACACTAGACTGGGAGGAGGGTCCCAGATCAAATTTACACTAGGGGCGGGCAACTGCAAAGCCACCAACTATAAAATCAAATGTTTCTCACAGCTGAAAAGCAGCAGTGAGCCTTTAAATGAAAGTTTTAAACAGCTAAAGGAGCCTCTAGAAAAAAGAGTTTAACTGCAACAGAAACAAGCAACCCAACAGATGCTTAATAAAAGTGGGCAATTTCCAGTTAATACCTCACACACAGTGAAACTAGCTAGAAAAATACACAGTACACAAAGTGCTATAAATAACAAAGAAATAAAGAACAAAATAAACAAAAAACAGGATACTTAATGTTATATATTATAGCTCCGAGTTTCCTCAGTGTCCTTCCTTCGATCAGTTCAGTGTGAAATGGCAGAACACTCACAACTGAACTTTTTAGGTGACAGAAAGTTGAAACCTGAGACAGCTTTTAAGAAAGAAATCGCAAAAGAACCAATGAGATACTTAGTCTAAGCTGTAGTCCAGGTGACCTCAGTCAGCCAATGACCTCAAACAATTCTATCTCACTGAAATGCCTGATGGCTTTGGCTAAACCAAGATGTCCCTGAATATGTGCTCAGACACACAGCCTCTACAAACACTAGGCCCAAATACAAGCCTGAATATGGAAATGCTACAAATATCCCCACTACTTAGAACAAACTGCAGAAATGTTTCTCACAGCTGAAAAGCAGCAGTGAGCCTTTAAATGAAAGTTTTAAACAGTTAAAGGAGCCTCTAGAAAAAAGAGTTTAACTGCAACAGAAACAAACAACCCAACAGATGCTTAATAAAAGTGGACAATTTCCAGTTAATACCTCACACACAGTGAAACTAGCTAGAAAAATACACAGTACACAAAGTGCTATAAATATTGATCTTTTTTTAAGTTAATTTTTCCTTTGACATAGTCTAACATTATACAAGTATCTGTTATCAAATACATTAGGCTTTGCATGTTAAGTGCACAGTAATTAGATGTACCGATTTGTAAATAGTCATATACGATGTTGGCTGGAATTCATAGTCAGTGCAGCTGATGGCTGGATATTGCCAGTGTTAATTGGATATATATAAGGTCTAGCATAGTGCCATGATAGAAAACAAAGAGTGCACAGTGGAGGAGTAGCTTGAAAAGTAGAAACATGTTTAATGTAGTAGATGTCACCAACAGGAAATGACGTGAGGCATAGTTCATGTGCATAACTGTCACTTCAAAAAATACACAGAGGGTCAACACAGCAAAGTGTCAGACCAGTTCATTGTTGAAATGGAAAGGAATGGGGCAGATAGAAAAGCTGGAATTTAGTGAGCAGGGGAAATACACAAGGGTAGTTATAAGGAAAGGCATGTAGGGGAGAAGGAATGTCAATCTGTTTTGTAGAGTAGAGATCCCCATTTTCAATAAATCAAGATGAAGGTGTGCTGGGTAGCTAAGCAGGAGTGGTGGGGGAAGAGATAGTAGGAGAAAGATAGGTTGCAGGGGTAGACAGACAAATGTAAATTACAGACACAAGACAGGGACAGTATATGCACAAAAGGTTAAGTTGAAAGTGTAGAGAAAAAGACTAACAGAGGGTAGGTAACTGGTGATTGGAAGAGTTGAATCAAGAACAAAGCACAGGGAAATGACACTATAGAAAAGGAAACTCCAGAATAGGGATAAGGCAGTGGCCACAATCAGATGACTAACTGGCTGAGAAGACAATTCCCAGCCATCAGTTACCTCTGTGACTGATATCATGGCCAGGCTGCTCATCTGAGAGCAGGTACAGGGGCTTACCCGTCACATTACTTGCCAAGTAATGCCAGGAGGCACACAACAATGCTGAAGCAGGCATTTAGCTTTTGCTTCACCTTGGAGGAGACCAGCCTTCATAACTGATACTGAGAGATGATGGGAGCCCTCTACAGACCCTTTTGGAAGACAAGCCTCTCCCTCCTTCCAGAGAAGTAGTAGCCAAAGAGGCCAGCAGCATATGCATGAGTTCTTTCAAAGGTACCACATGTTTGTGCTTTTATAGGTTCTGCTGGTGGAGAGACCAGAACAACACTACAACACATAACAAATGTCTGTAGATCTCCTTTGATTGATGATGACAACACACATATGGCAAAGTCTGAAGATGCAGTGTCATTGTTTGTGACATTAACCTAGGAGAGCTCCCACTTATCACTAACAACAAGGCCCTTCTAGAGTCACAGGCTGAACCCACAGCATCACCAGCACAGACCAGCCCACTTGTGAGTTTTAACTCTATCCAGATTTATTATGAGTCCCCTACCCACACAACATCTGACATTTGCACTATCTTTGATATGTACATACCCACAGTTGGGTAGAAGCAGGGGTCATTATGGCACTACCATGACTCCAGATAATTTCCGAATCTGTGCATAACACTTGGCATAAATCAACAGATATTTAGATCAGTGACCAGGTACAGATGGTAGCTAAATACAGCATTGTGGAGATTATGAGTCTGCTGCTTGGCCTGAGAGATGATGTGCAACACCTGCACAGTGGGACAGAGTATAGGGAGAAACTGCTGCTGCCATTGCTGCTACTGATGGTCATTTCTATCACAAAAAATGTGGCCTTAAGGGATCCTTCAGTGACATGTATGGCAACCACCTTCTATGCTGCCACTGCTGGCCATAAAGTGACTTGACATGGAAGTATCTGGATGTGAAGTGGCTTGGTATATGCTAGAACTGCATAATTTAACAAGTCAATTTTGAGACAAGTTCACTGTCCCCTATGGTCACACAGTATTCCATTCCCAGCTTTTAGTGATTACAAGATTGTGGCTTCTAATTATCCTTGGAGTCAACACCTGTGACACCACCCCCATCAGGCTGCCCACAGACATTTCCATGATTCTACAACCTTGAGATCACTAGTGGGTACACAGTTTACCACAACAGTATGTGGCCAGTGCCCTGGTTATGGACTTCAAAGTTCAATAGGCTCCTATCATGGAAAATCTCATCAAGATAGATGCACAGTCCAATTGATCTGCCTCTTCTCTACCACAAACTGCATCAAACCATGTGACTGTAAGTGACCACAATGGACATTATCAATTGTCTCAACACAGTAGTTGAACTCCAACTCTGTAGGATGTGATCTCTGACTCCTAGTAACCCGCTATCATACTAAGTGGCCATGAAATGTGCCTCCATTACCCTACCCCATTTTTAGTGCTGCTGTCAATTGTAACGCTACAAGTAAAGGTGACTATGTACCATGCCAACTCACAAGCCTCTGGGTATGGTTATACTTGATTTATAGTAAGGCTAGTCCATGCACTAATTTGAATAGTTTCTCTGCATATTATAAACATCTATAAAACAGCCATTATGTGGATTATTTGTGCTGAATAACATTTTTACCGTAGAAATGTTCCTGCTTCAGTTATCCTTTTTCAAGATACCTGCAGTATATACAATTAATGTAAGCTCTCCTGATACAGTAACAAACATTTAAATGATCTAGTGATGCCAGTAAACTATAAATATCTTTATAATGATGGTTATAGAGCATATGTAACAACACAGTTAATACGACAGATGTAAAGTGTTTGCTTCCTGCCACTTTATCTAAGCCCATAATTATGATACATGAGATTAACTTTGATCAAACAGCTGAGCATACATACCTTGTGATCTTTTTTATTTAAAACTCTTAAATGTGACAGAAAGGTGATCATTGTTTGGTGGTATAAACTGAGCGGTGACACAGTTTATTTATCACCTTTCTGCTACATTGTAATTTCTAAAGTTCTAACAAAGCATTTAAATTGTTAAAATATTAATAGTAAATTAACTTAGCAGTCAAAACAAATAACTTGTTATATGACTAATATATAAACTGAATGCCTTACAAGCCTATAAACTGAAAAATAAATGCATAACAACTATATATTTTTTTTGCTTCTCATTAGTAATTTCATACTCTGCTTTTTTATGCTCAGTTGGTAATTTATAATACAGTTTGTTCAGGGGGGCATATAGACAACTACTTCAACTAAAATTTTCAAAGGAGGAGGCATTTGAACATCACTAACCAGAAATTTTGTTTCCTGGTTAGTTTATTTAACTTTATTCAGACTGTCAGTATCAAACTGAGCTCTGACTCACTTTCTTTAAAACTTTAGGACAAAATCTTACCACCCCAATAAATAAATTAATTTTATGAGGCAAACAATCCAAATATGGAACATTTCTAAGCCACGGTTACTGTTCGCCTAGAAAGCTGACTATAAAATATAATTTTTTATTAACAGCAAACTATAAATAAATGGAGTTTCATATTTTTAATGTCATGTAATATGGGGTTCCACAGTGGTACAGCCTTTAGAGATGTTCTCTCACAATGCTTTGTCCCCCAGTTTATTTCTCAGGTGGGGTGCCTTCTGTATGTATTATGAATATTCTTACTGCATTTACAGGTTCTGGTTTCATGTTTCATCCCAAATGCCAAATATGTGCCACCAGGGGGAAATCATGATCTTTGAAACTATCCATAGTTGTGCCTGGGATGTACGTGCATGTATATGTGTGTGTGTGTGTGTGTGTGTGTGTGTGTGTGTGTGTGTGTGTGTGTGTGTGTGTGTGTGTGTGTTGTGTGTGTCTGTGTGTGTATATCTTTCTGTGTGTGTGTGTGTGTGTGTGTGTGTGTGTGTGTGTGTGTGTGTGTGTGTGTGTGTGTGTGTGTGTGTGTGTTTGTGTGTGTGTGTGTGTGTGTATGTGTGTGTGTGTATGTGTGCATGTGTGTCTCTTTGCAGTGGTGATAAGCTGGCATCCCATCCATTAATAGCTGACTGTTGGTATAGACTCTGGCCCTCATACAACCCTGAATAGGGAAAATAAGGTGTTAGAAAAATGGGAAAATAAAGTGAATGTACTACTGGTAAAGTTGCCATGAATTTAGAAAATTTTAATGAATCAGACAACATTTTCATGCCAAGGACATTTGAGATATAAGCTTTGAGAAAATATTCATTTTTTAATCAAAATGTTTACATTTTGGAATATTATCTAGAGGAACTGTGGTACACACCCCTAGGTCAAAAAAAGAAAAAAAAAAAAACAAGAAAAAGAACTTGAGGGATTTTTCTAAGAAATGGTCTTCGTTTGGCTTTTCATGGTTAGGGGTCACGACAGTGGATCACCTGTCTGCTCATGATTGGCAGTGGAATTTTACAGTGTTGAGTTGCCAGCCCAGTGCCCAACCTTCCACAGAAGGCACAAACATGCACACATTCATACCTAGGGTAAATTTAGTGTCCAATACATCTACAGCATGTCTTTGGGATGTGGGAGGAAACTGGAGCACCCGGAGGAAACCTACATGACCACAGGGAGGACATGCAGACTCCGCACAGAAGGCACCCCAGCCGAGGATCGAACTGGAGAACCTCTTGCTGTGAGAAGGCAATGCTAACCACTGCACCACCGTGGCCGCCCTTTTCTAAGAAATGGTAAATTAAATTAATTTAGTTGAGTAATTTTTCTTAAGTCTTTTTGATGTTATGAATTGCCTGCTTTGTATGCCTACAGAATAATGCCCATTTATATCAGCATTACTGTTTTTTTCACTTGATACCTCTGTTTTTGTTTTAAACTGAGCAGAGTTGGATTTCATTTTAATGCTCAGTGATAATTTTTTTATAAACACTACTGGCAGACTTCCATGTTGTTATTAACATTCTCAAAGTCACATACTCTATAGGATTATTTGCATCTTTGTCATTCTTGGAATAGGATACAATGCTATAGATGTGACTGTTATATTCTTTCCTTTGATGTTAGATTACTGTAAGTATGTATAACTGTGACTTTGCATGTTGCTGTGTTTGACTGTGTAGTTCATACTTATTATTTTTTGTTTTCAAGGATTTATTTGTGTGTGTGTGTGTGTGTGTGTGTGTGTGTGTGTGTGTGTGTGTGTGTGTGTGTGTGTGTGTATATATATATATATATATATATATGTGTGTCTAGGACATTTCACTAAATGCACATTTCACTGAAAGTCAAATTAGTGTGCACTTTTCACTGAAAACTCAATTCACTGAAACACATTTCACTGAAAGTTATATATGGCCTTTTCCCCACTGTAGTGCGACCCCAGAGTATATATAGTAAGGGTGTGTGTGAGGGGGCACTGCCCTCACATCGGGGGTCAGGGGGTGAAGCCCCCCACCAATATTTTAAATATTTTGAACTATATACATGGATACTTGGCAATTCCAATATATTACTCTTTTCAGAACATAATATATACTTAAACTATGTGGGGGGCTATGCACCCCACACCTCCCCTTACTATATATACTAGCTCCAGGGTGGCACTACCGTGGGAAAAATGCCATATGTAACTTTCAGTGAAATGTGTTTCAGTGAATTGAGTTTTCAGTGAATTGTGCTTTCAGTGATTTGTGTTCAGTCATTTGAGTTTCAGTGAAATGTACATAGGTTCATAGGTTCATACTAGGCTATCTGCCCTAGGGCATTTATAAGCCTAGCCAGAGGTGTTTGGCTTTCGCCACCCATTTTAAATTAATTTTGCTATGCCTTTTTTTGAGGTTAGTATACTGTGCCTCTGTCTAACAGTGACACAGAAGTGATAGCCGGGGTAAACCTACTATCTCCCATCCACTCATCAAGATTCCTTTTGAAGAGAGTCAATGTGGGACTCTGCCTAACCTGGACTGGGATTTTATTCCAGAGTGAAGGGAGCCTCTGGGTTATGAATCTGTCCCTCCAGCATGTCCTATTTATTTCAGTGCTGAGGTTCAAGTCTCTCGAGCGCATAGCTCGATGGGATTTGGATTTTCTGAGGTGCAGCATGTCCATTAATTCCGGGTTGGACATGGCTTTATATGTCAGGCACAGATCGCCTCTGAGCAGGCGGTATGCCACTGAGTAGAGCTGGAGTTTCTTTAACCGGGCAGCATATGGCATCTGTTTGAGCCCTTTGATCCTCTTGGTGAGGTACTTTTGGGGTCTTTCCAGTTGCTGCAGGTGTCTGGTAAGGTACATCCCAAAAGGGGCATTGTACTGAAATGTCCCAGACCCATATATAGATATATATATATATATATATATATATATATATATATATATATATAAAGGAATACAGTATACAATAATTCCCAGGTCTACAACAAGTGATAGCTCATGACATACCTGCTCACTGCCACTTGCTCTAATTGGTAAATGCCATAACTCCCACCAGCCCAACAATCTGATCTAGTAAATTATCTGTCCCTTCCCACCACCTGATCCTACTTAATTACATAGCCCTACTAGAACCCTAAGTCTAACTTTAAAAACTCCTAAATGGACCCATCCCTAGTTATTGGACTCCCATCTCTATCCCAAGTCTGAATTGCTCCCTAAACATATATCTGCACTACCCGCCTTCCTTGTCCCTGATACTAAAATCCCCCCAAACATTATTTTAAAAATGAACTCCAAGCAGTTATAGTTACCTCTGCCCAAGACTCATTCCTGTTGGCATCATGGACCAGCACTTTCCCACATGTTCACCCTGACTCAGATGGTATTTTGAGACAGTGTAAGAACTGTCTTAAGCCGTCTGATGATAATCTATTATTCAACAGCATGACACAGTGATTACAGATGGACACGTATAATATCCTCGTTGGTAAAAAACTCACACACAATAAACTCAGGCACCAAAATCATCAGCAGTACTCCACACATTACACATCTCCAAGTATACCTCAAAAAACCTAATCCATCATATGATGAGGTTCTAAAGAATAAGTTGCCTAAACCTCAAAGACCTCCAAAACACAGAACTCGTGCAATGCACACTCAGCATATTAAGCCTGTTTCCTCACATAGCACAAGGGGTCCTGAAGTCACAGATACTGAGCCCATAAGTCAGGCATCGACCCAATCAAACATTCTTGTTGTATGTGACTCCACTGCAAGACATACAGGTGTGCCTCTTACCAGGCTCAGCAAGTAAAGAGAAACAGTTACTTTTTTGACTGGTGCCAGGATCTACCAGCTCACATGTGAACTCAAGTCCTTGAATGACTCTTGTCATAGTTCATACTGGTGTCAATTAATTGAGTTGTACTTCCTGGGATTATATGAAGACAGGCACGATGGAGCTCTCAGACTATGTGTCCAAGGCAGGTATGAGTATAATCTAGAATAGCATTCTACTTTATCCAGCATGATGCCAAGATATGAGCAAAATATAACTGACTTCAATAATTGGCTTAGTTTTTGGTGTCATTCAAAGGGCTCCAATATTTGTCAGCCTGGGAGGATATGAACAGACCACACTGCTTCACCAGGGATGGCCTGCATGTGTCCCCTCCAGGGTTTCAATTATTGGCAAAGACATTGTCTACCTCAAAATGCCCTTTTTCAGGCAATGCCAATCTGATAAACCTAGCAACATAATAAAACAAGCAAAGGGAAAGGTGAAAGTGTTACTGATCAATGCTAGGGGTCTAAAAAGAAAATTCACTTCCTATAAGCCCTTTTCGCCCTGAAAGACACTGATATCTGTGTAGTGACTGAGACATGGTTTGAAACAGAAGACTGCACTCCAGCTGTGTAGGGCTAAAACAACTTCCACATATTTAAATCAGCTACTGTGTAGGAGAGGAAAAAATGTGGAGGTGTCTCTCTCAGTCTACATCCACAAGAGACTGACATCGAGACTGATAAAGCTCTGTAGCTTCTTCATGTTAAATGACCATTGGAAAAGCCCTGCACAAAGTATTAGCTAGCTGTAGAACTCCATCTATGACAGAAGAAAGCTATAATATCTATCTACAGGAACTAGAATGACTCAGTATTAAACCCAATGCCATTTTCTTTGGTAATCTAAACTATCCAACTATAGCCTGGAAACCTACACCACCACTAATGTACAAGCACTAGGATTCCTGGACTTTGTCAATAGAAATGCCCTGGAAAAATATGAAAGAGTACTCACTAGGGAATAACATCTTGATACTAATATGGAAGCATCTTGCACCATCCATTGTGTATCTTCATCACTCCTTCGAAATAGAACTGAAACCAGTGATTCCTTCAACCCAAGGTACCTTTAGAAATTTCTTTAAAACACATTACTTACTCATATTCAATACATTGCAAGCTTCAAATCCACACCAAATCCTGTTAACTCCACTGAATACACAGAAATGTACACCACCACACTATACCAGCATGTGTACCCCACAGGAACAAGTGCAGGCAGATCCAAGAAACAAACCCACATGGTGGAAACATAATATCAACAAGCTTTCTAATAGCAGGAAAATAATTTTGACCAAAAGTAAGAAGGGTAATTCCCAGAATATTCTAGCCCTTGTCACTGGAATAAACAAACAACTCAGAAGCTTAATAAAATCCACCAAGGCCACATTTGAGGCTTAAATAGCTACCCAAGCCAAATACAATCACAAGGCATTTTTCACTTATGTTTGTAATCTCAAGAGTGTAATGCAGAAATATACTGAGCTGATTGTGAACAATATTACCTACACTAAGGCTGAAGATACCCTTCTCTCTCTCTCTCCCGTGTCTGTACCTCAAGATATACCTGAAACTGGCTCACCTCCAGCTATCAGATAAGATCAATGCCTAAAAGTACTGTCAAAAGTTAAAATGCAGCATTGATGGGTCCTGACAATATCCCTGGATGTATCTTAAATGGCATAAAGCACAATTTAGACACACCACTAACAATAAGGTTCAATCTCAGCCTCCATACAGGTTTTGCAGCAAACAAATGGAGAAGAACTACAGTAATTCCCCTGCTAAAGGGAGGACCTTCCACAAGAACCAGGCAGTTACAGACCCATAGGTCTGACCAGCCTCACATACAAAGCCATGGAATGTCTTATAATGAAATTAATCAGTCAGGACATGGAGAACCTCCAAACACTGTTGCCATCTCAGTTTGGATTCAACAAGGACAGATCATGCGTATTTAACCTTGTGGATGTTTTAAAAGGTCACCAAAGCAATGGATGAAGGCAAAATGTTATATACTGCATACCTTAATCTGGTCAAAGCTTTTGACAGAATTCCTCTCACAGGCATAGTAGAAAAACTAAATACACTGGGAATAAACCCCTATGTCACCCACTGGATTGCCATCTGGCTCACAGATAGGACACTGATAATCAAAATAGGGGAGGTTACCTCCACACAGACACCAGTCATCAGTGGAGACCTCCAGGGTTCAGTGCTGGGACCTCGCCTGTTTGGCATCTACTTTTCTGAAGTAAAATGCATTATCAAAGGGCTGTAGCTGATCAAGTTTGCAGATACCTGCAATCTAGGAGCAGTCATTGAACCCCAAAATGACTTAGCCTCCTGCCGGAAGATTTTTCCCAAATAAATAACTGGTGCTAAAATCACAGACTAAAACTAAATGCCAAAAATTGCATTATTGTATCCTTTTGGAAGTCATCTACCCTAGATAACTACCACATTGATAATATGCCCCTATGAGTTGATCCAGTTGTCCAGGACTTGTGAACCTATATGGACAGTAACTTAACTTTTGACAAACATGTGTCTATTGTTCTAGGACAGTTCTTCTATATTGCACAGCTTATAAACAAAGGAATTATGTCTAGATCTAGAGATGGCATTGTTGTCCTTTAATCAGCCCTCATTAGGCCAATCATTTAATATAATGCCACTTTTGGCATGTATCTATCCAGACAGATGCATCAACTAGAATGCCCACAGAGATACCTTACTAAAAGGATGCAAGGCCTAAACAACATGTCCTACATGGACTAACTCAAAGTCCTGTCACTATGCTTGATATCCTACAGACTGCTAAGGGGTGACCTGTATCTGGCATACAATGCATTCTCCGACCCATTACTAATAGATTTACTGCACACCAGTAAGTCAAATGGCATCAGAAATACTTGATTTAGGGATATAAACCTCTTCTGTGATATTAACTGAATAGGTTGGAGGAACAGGTACATTTTGCAGAGAATACCATTGTTGTGGAACAGGCTCCTCATTCACTTAAAAAAAGTTTGTCTTTGTCCATATTCAAGTGCAACTTAGCTCTATGGATGGAAAACAGAAAATGTACCCCAGAACTGGCCCCAGTACTACTAATGGGTCAAGGCAGCTTCTAAATGTTTTATCCCATCTACAGGTCACCTCAAATTATCTCTGGTATGATCCCAGATATTCTCATTAGGGGTAATATTTAATTATTGACCATGGTATGAGTAAGGCCAAAATATAGCCAATTAGGATAAGTTATTTTGAGCATGAAAAGGGAAGTTGGCTAAGCTTAAAATGGCCCACAAAGGCAGCTAGACTAGTACATTCCTATGAACCTATGAACCTAAAGTCTCCATTTGCACCCTAACCCTAAAGCTCTCCTGCTCCTTAATCCTAAAATCCCTTCTTGCTCCTTAAACCTAAAGATCCCTCTTAAACCTAAAACTATCCCCCACTTCCTAACTGTAAAACCCCTTCTGACTGCCAAAACCAAAATTATAACTGCAGTTGTACAACTATATTTTTGTTTTACTTTCAGTGATGATTATACAGTTTAATCTGTATCTCCTTATCAACCAATCTAATCCACACTAAAATTGATAAAGTTCTTGGAGTATGGTAGTTCTGACCTTTATAAAAGGCATAGTATTGATTCTGATTTAAAGTCTACAGTACTATACATATCTGTTTTTGTGCCTCATGATAGTTTTCCTTCATAGTTAATGTATTTTATTTCTGTTTTATAGTATGTTGTTATGCATTTCAGTTACTGTTCACAATTAATTTCTAGTTCCTTTCTGTAATGAAACTTTTAAAATATTTCCCTATTGTGTTACTGAAATTATTTTTTGTTAAGCACTACATAAAAAAATGCAGTTGATTCCTTGTGAACTGAGTCAATCATGTTAAGAATCAATAATTGTATCCTTGCAGGTTATGTAAATCATGTTAAGAATAAGTAACTATCTCAGAAAATTCTTTGGACTAAGCTCTTTAAGCAGTCTACAAAATAACTGATGGCAGTCAATAAACTGAGCTCTCATGTGTAGCAGCCTTTGCTTTCAACATGTTTAGTGGGCACAGATGATTTTAGAGCTGATGGGAACTATACCGCATCTAAAGTGTTTGTTATAGCTCTTTCATAACACTGCTTATTTTGCTATTCCCAGGGAACTGCTGTCTGAATTACCATTCTCAAGTGGTTTGCATTTTGAGGTTGCTTAATCACTGCTTCCTACTAGTTCACTGAAGTAAGTCAGTAACAGCAGACTGCTTCATAAACGAGAGAGAAAGAAGATGATAAAATTAGCAAGAAAAGGAGAGTAGTATTGCTGGTACTGAATTCATTCTCAAGTTTTGGTCAGTACATTCATGTGCAGGACCCTATTTTCATAAAATTTCACCAAGACAACATTGATATACAGACAGTTTTTTCATAGAGTAATATATTATGGAGAGAGGTAGGTTAAAAATAATAATAAAAAAAGAAATAACAACTGGGTGCCAGGATAAAAAAAGTGCCCAATTCTGGTGTATGCACTGGAGGAAGGACTGGAAAAAATAGCAGTGTTGAATCCTAAAGTCAAAGAAACATTCCTACAATGAGGTTAGGCCAGGCTCAGGGGGAGAATGACCCTCCTCTTGTAGAAAGAAGTGGTAGACCACAAAAATCATAAAAAACTTACCGGCCAAAAAAGACCTATAATGATGATAGAGTGCACTATTGAAGATAAGGAAGAAATGAAGTAGTTTTACTATTATTCAAGAAGTCTAGTATCTTCAGATATTCAGAAAGATTACAAGAGAAATTAGAGGAAAGAAAATACCTGCACAAGAAATATCACAAGCTTCAAATAAAAATTTGCACTCATTGATACAACAGATCCATTAAAAAAATGACATAGACAAAGACAATTTGGGCTGCCTGGAAAAGTAAGTGACAGACTAAGTGCAAAAATATATAGAGCAAAACCCAAAGATTTTTGAAAGGTATAAAAAAGGAACAGGGACATTGCAAAGAAAAATGGGATCTGATGTGGTGCAATATTTACACAAAGGAGAAAGCCAAACTGATCAATAGAAAAAAACCCAGCTCCAAAGCAATATGAAGAGAAATATAGGCAAAAGCACCCGGATACAGAGAATTTCACAATACAAAAAATAAGAAAACAAAGATGAAATGTACAACAGAGATTAGTAAGGAAGAAGTTGAAGAAATAGAAGCTGACGTTACAGATTGTTTGAAAAGGGAAGGATTTAGTGTAGAAAATCCAACACAGGTAATGCCGGAATATGATGGAACAATCCCCAGATTAAGGAAAAATGAGTGGAGTGGGAAGCATCTGAAGACTTGCCACACATTGATGCTCTGGATCCTTCTGTAGGAGACTAGAACAAAAGCACAGTTGAAGTTGCACAGTTAGTGAAATAACAGCAAACGGTGGAAACTCTAACACAGGCAATGTTGTGAAGTGATAGGTCAATAAGTTCCCATATGAAGAAGCATGCGATGAAGCAAGGTGCATATGAAAAGGATATGCCACAGGAAGATGTTCAGGAAATTTCTATAGAATACTCACAGGGAATGGAAAGTAAAGAAGTTGCTCTCATTCTAGAAGAAAATAGTCTAAGTTAAGAGCTGCTTGATTTAACAGAGATGGATAGACATATTAAGACTGGTGAAAGAACTAGATTACAGAAAGCAAATACAACCTAAAATGTTAAAAGTTTGGTAAAACAGTTGAATACAGTAATTAGAACTAATAAGAGACATTTTGTGATATAACAGAAATAGATAGGGTATATTACTGTGCAGCTAAATTAATAACAAATAAAGTCTTACCACAAAAACACAGAACAATAGGGGGATGGAAAGGAGGAAACAAAATGCCACAGTGGAAGCACTGAATAGAGAAAACCTAAAGCAACAGATACAATATATAACAGGTAAAGGCTCATCAAAATATTTAGAAAGATAGACATGGTAAAGGCAATGCACAGTATCAAAGCAGACCATAATCTGTTACGCAATATTGCAAATAATAAAAATATCAGCTCTGGCAAAAAAAAATGTAAAAGATGCACAGATAAAAATAAAGAAAAAATACAAAATAAGCAATTCATTAATGACACAAAACAAATCAAAAGGAATAGAAACACCACCAAAAACAGAAGCGAGATACACATTTTGGTGAAATGTTTATGAAGACCCTGTGCAACTTAATAAAGATGCTGGATGGAGAGAAAAAATATAAGAAACAGTAAGTTCTAATGTAGAGGATATGAAATAGGATATAGTGACGGTCAGGAAATTGAAATAAAATTAAGAAATCTCCTAAATGGAAATGCCCAAGCACAGATGCGATATCTAACAATTGGCTAACAGTATTAACATCTTTGCTCAAAGATTTAGTCCTGAGTAAGAATTCAATATCTTGAACAGATACCATCCTGGTTAACAACAACAAGAAAAACAATACTCCTTCTTAAGAGCGAACTTGCATGCCATCCTAAAAACCTTAGACCAGTAACTTGCATTCCGGCAAGATACAAAATATATACAATGGAAATTATGCCAACAGAGTTTATAGTCATTTAGAAAAAAAGAATTACTTATGGCAATAGAACAAAAGGGCAACAAAAGAAAGTCATATAGAGCAAAGGATCATTTGTTGCTAAATAAAATCATAGTAGAGAATTGTAGAAAGAGGAATAATGTAAGAATGCCATAGCTAAATTATAAAAAAGAATTCAACAGCATCCCACATTAAAGGATAAAGGAATACTTACAGGTGTATAAGATACAGCCTATATTGATCGATTATGTTACAGTAATTATGAAGCAGTGGCAAACCAATTTGCAGCTGAGCCATCAAAGGGCAAATTATTATCCAGGAAAAAATTCAAAGGGGGATGTTCCAAGGTGATTCCTTGTTACCACTGATTTTTTTTGTCTTGCCATTAACCCATTAAGCTGTTTACTTAACAGATTAGGCCATGGTTATACTTTGCTCCCCAGAAACCAACCTTATTTAAAGACTTTCTATGGACAACTTAAAAACTGTATAGCTCATCAGATGAAGAGTTGAAAGCACAACTGCAAGTGATTAAAACTTTCTCAGATGATATAAGAATGTCATTTTTTCCCTGATGAATGTGCAAAAGTAATGTTTAAAGCAGGAACATTGCAGAACAAAGAAAATATCAGTCTGGCCCAGGATTGTGACATTAAGGAACTTGAACAGGATGGAGTGCATAAATATTTGGGAACTGATGAAGGATCAACAAAAAAATATGAACAAATATTAATAGAACTCAGTAAAGGAATACTTCAGATGATTAAAATTAATACTGAAAATTGTGTTGATATTTAGGAATAAAGTCCAAGCTATAAAATCAATTTGTTCTTCCTGTTTGCATTTATATTTTTGGAGTGAATGACTGGACCCAAAAGGTACTGGATCAGTTAGACAGGAAAACAAGAAAAATGCTACTAGCTTATCAAATGCTATATAAAAATCAGTGTATACCAACATTATATATTCCTCGTTCTGAAGGAGGTATAGCACTCCTCAAAATTGATTGCTTGTTTAGATCTGCAGTCATAGCAGTGCATACATATCTGCTGATCTCACCAGATCCAAACATAGTGAAAGTTTTAAAATACGAGGAGAAGAAGTCTAAGATGACTTCTCTGCTTACTTTAGCAGAAGCATATTGGTATCAAGGGAATGGAAATTAAACCAGAAGTAGACAAAAAAATCAGGCAGCAACTGTGAAAAAATGAAAGAATGTAAGAAGAAAGATCAGATGAGATTGAAAGGCATAAATATTGTGGCAAGTACAGAGACCTCCTGGAACAACCACACATTGATCAGGATTTGACACAAGAATGGTTAAGGAGACCTGTATTGAAAAGAAAAGAAGAAAGGTTAATCATGGAGGTCCAGGATACTGGACTATGTATACGCAGCTTACAAAGTCCATTCAACATGTGGAAGAAACAGACAAATGCAGGTTATGTAAAAAAGAACTGGAAATTGTCATATATCTTGTTGCTGGGTGTGATATACTCATGGCAGATGGCCTGTATACTGAAAGGCACACTAATGTGGCAAGACTGTTTGAATGAGGTTTGTGCAAATACTACAATATTGAAGTAGTTGAGAAGCTTTGGAAATATGGACCACAAAGCATTGTAACAAATGATGAAGATTATATCACATGTGCTCACCCATTATCAATAGATCATAAAATAGATCCAAGAAAACCAAGTAAAGTAGTCCATGAGAAATACTATTAATCATTGAAATGACTCACTCCATTATTATAAAGTCTTATAAACAGAAATAAAGTCATAAATACCAAATTCATAAGTTCATAGATAAATATTATGCAACCAGTCTGAATACTATTACACACCTAGCTAATAACTAAAGGTGAGAATCAAATTCTTTACTATATAATGGTGATGTAAACATCTTGACCATTATGTCATACCTCAGCCCCTTTTTATAAACAACCTAGCTACAGCATTTGGCAGGGACATACTCATACAGTACACAAATGACTCCATACTCATGAGCTCTGCCTGCACTCTGCCTGAGTTAGAAGACATCACACAACAATTTTTCTCTTTCATAGAGAAATGTCTTAACCAGTCTCACTTATTGCTAAATGTCAAGAAAACTAAACTACTACTCTTTACCCTGAAGTCTATCAGATATTCACAGAATAACATCCAAAATTCATTCCTTAAACATGTCTGTCAACCTGCAGATACTAAAAATATAGACAAAGGCTCTTGAAAAGTAGGTGCAACTAGCAAAAAAAAAAAAAAAAAAAAAAACACCTGATATCTAATTAACATGACATTTGCATACCCAATGGCATGACTCCTACCACTTTTGATAGGATTTTGTGATAAGACCATTCAGAGAAACAAGTTCACAAAGTTTAAAAATATAATTAACAAAATAAAGCAAAATTATAAGCAGAAGAACTATGTTTTATTAAGATTTGACTATAATTAGCTAGTAAAAATTAAATTGACATAAAAGTAAAATACATTGATGTCCTACAGGATTCATAAAGCTGTTGAACTGACAAAATAATATTGCTCTAACCCAGCAGTTACACAGTCAAACTCTAATAAAGAATTAATTCCAAAATGAGAGTTATGGCATGCAAAATAAAATAGATTCTGCAAATGTAAACTATTTGAAGTAGGTAGCTGCCAGGTAGGCAATCTGCCCTCAGACGTTGATAAATGCCATGTTCTGAGGTTAAATGCTACAAGTCTATCCTTCATAAGCCCTGCTAGAAACTCATGGTCAGTTCCAAATTGAGTAGATTTTGATAAATACATCAATACTTACATAGCTTTCTAGGCTGGTTGAAGCTGCTTCATATATGAAACAGAAAAAGGATTTTTTTAAGAAAAAGATAATAGACTAGTACAAAGAAAATATCACTGAAAGAAAACAGAAACAAAACAATTGAAAAAGTAGATCAAATTGCAAATGACATCTTAAGTTTTTTTTATTGAAGGCTTAAAACTCACAGCAAGGGAAAAATTAACTGCTGTTAATGAAGAGATTACACACAAGCTCTTCCAGTTGACAGCTGACACATTTCTAGTGAAATTTTTTGCACACTAGCCACACATAAAACCAAGCTCTTGTAGCATACAAAATCACATCTGTACATTCATTTCAACATAAACAAACCACCTGGAACATATTTATTTCATTATGTTAACTCTTTCCTCCAATGGAGATCAGGAAGTTTGCACTGTAACTTCCAATGGGCAGATTGTAAGCTTTTTGACAGATTCAAATTATGCCTTTACATTTCAAACAAATGGTCATATCTCCAAAACCATAGTTATTATTAAAAAGTGTAAATGGCAAACTCTTCACCACAAATGATTTCTATAGTGGTAGTATTCTTTAAGTTCTAGGTTTTAGACTTAATTTTCTAAGTCACACTTAAACATTACATTTGTAATATTTTATAAACAGCTTACAGTATTTATTATTTTTTTTATTTATTCTTTGTTAACTGGGGTAGTGTTCTCTTTTCAGGGGAGACCCGAAGTGGTATTTTTAATGCTAGAAGGAATTTGGCCAGGGCATCAGGTAAACCCCCCTACTCATTTCATTAGGTGCCATGGGATCTTTTACATCCAACTAAGCTACCACCAACTCAAACAGATGAGGACTCAGTTTAACATCTCATCCTTGGGATGGTATACTCAGGAATGCTGCACTGTAGTGTCAGCAGGCAAACTATCTGGTGTGGGAATAGAATCCATAGACTTCTACTCCAAAGGTGAGTGTGCTACCTGTTGTGCCACTGATATGGTATATCTCAACAGCTACACATCTGTCAGCACCTACTGTTAGCAGCATCTAGTTCATCCATCTGAGAGCCTTCATATGAGGCTAAGCAGATCTGTTGGTGTTACTTGGTTGTTGAGAGATTTAAAGAAAACATGAATGTATATCTATAATCTAGTATTCTAAGAATAACAAATAATATTTCTTTAAAGCTCCGCTGTCAAGACCATTGAGTTTACAATTGTGTAAGCTTTAAGATGAAATATTTTAATACCAACTATGTAGCATGGTTTTGGAATTACTGATGCAACATGAATAACCAATATTTGATGCCTAGAGTCATCAGTAGGATGTAACTGCAGAAACACCTGGAGGTATCACTTGGCAGCAATGAATAAATCCATCCATACCAACAGTATGCCTCTGATACTACAAGTTCATTATATCTACGTTACGGGTGGAATCAGTATCCTCTCATTATATTGCTTGCCATCTTGAACGTCTATAGTAGCAGATTGTTCATTCATTATCTTTTTCATTGAAATGCTGGATTTATGAGATCCCAAGAGATCCCAAGGAAGGTTGCAACATAACCTAAGTAATAATTTCCTCTGAAAAATTCATTTCTAAAACACAGTTAGTACATTTTGCTGTAAGGGACCAATCCTGTCACAAATACAAATCTCATAATGAATGAATGGTTCTGGACATTCACACAGGTAGTAGAGAAATTAATGAAAAGATAATTGTTGGTTCCTAAGCTGAAGGCAGATCCCCAAGCTATCCCTTAATATTTTTTTCTAAACCCATTTTGTTTGAATGTTGAAATCAATGACACAAATAACTATACGTAAACTAAACTCAATACAAGGGATACAACATTTATTTAACACCCAAGCCATATTTAAATACAAGTCTAAATACAGTACCAGATCTTATCCCAACTCACTCATTAGATAATTACAGGAGAAAAATGGAGAAGATATATAATTATCTTTATGCACAGAAATTATAGATTACCACAAGACTTACTTCCATGTTTACCAATGTAACTCTTTTCTACTGTTCCACAACCCACTACATCCACTTGAATGATGTCAATTCAAGGCTTTTACTGCAGGAATACTATAACATGCATAATGCTGTAGCTGTAACACAAAATCTATAGACTGTTGTTCCTTTTCCCTGTATCTACTTTAAGTATTTCAAACTCTACTTTAGGCCTACTAAAATAAACTGTTGTGCTTAATGTAACTCAGTATGATAATTATCTAACCGTCTCCTTCTAACTTACTTCTTCCTGTTTCTTTTTCTACTTTAGTTCTGCTACCCCCATCTCTAAACTACAAGACACCCACATATGTATTTTAAACACTCGAGACTCAAACAACAAAGATCACCTGCAAGCTCTCTGCAAACCTGCCAAAATGCTTTATAAATAAGAAAGTGTGCATACATGTTTTCCCTTTAATCTGCTTTTCATTATGCAGTGTTATTTGAGTTGCATAATTGAGTTTAATATAATGTGTTTGTTACACTTGTAATCTATGTAATGCGCACACATACCTTCCCCCTCCTAGCTTATTTTAATTAGGAATTGTACTTGCAGCAGTTTCTGATTCCACTGTGCTTAGTTAAGGAGGAGTACCAAATGCCCTTAAGCTAATATTCTTTATAAGCTGTAAATGTACCCTTATTTACCTTATTAATTTGCACCCAGTACTAAACTGACCCTTACCAGTATTTTAAATAGATTTGCTGCAGCCTCACTGATAGTTTTTTTTTTTTTTTCTGAGTATTTACCTGCTGGCTCTTGTTCTCTGTGGTTTCACATACAAAACTGGTAGGTGTAACTATTGACAACAGTCTTAAGTTTGACTTACATATCAGCAGCATCATGAAAAAACAAACTAATCAAAACTGGGCATAATGTATAGGGCTAAGAAATTCATCTCTAACTCCACAAGAGTAATCCTTGCCATGACCTATCTCTTACCATTTTTTCTATACACTTCACCTATCCTAACCAATCTTCACTCTTCCCTCAAAGCTAAACTTACTCAATGTTATAATGAAATAGCTAAATTTGCCACATGGCAGGTTCACTACTCTCACCATTGTTCACTACTCTCACCATTGTGCTGCTCTCAAGTCCCTAAATTAGCTCAAACTATCACACATTCTCATCTTTAATCAACTAACATTAACTCACAAAATACAGTACAACTCCTCATTTTCACAAACTACATCATTACCCCTACTTCAACACTATATTCCATCTTGTGACCTACGGTCCTCTCACAAGTATCTACTATGCATTTACAAACCTCAAAGATCTAACAGGGTTAGTCTGTATTCTCACCGTGTTTCCAAATCATGGAATAGCATTCCAGAATCAATCAGACTTATACCCCACTACTCTTCCTTCAAGTCCAGGCTGAAAGGACATCTAACCAGTAACTGGATCTGCCCATGCTCCTTGCCATCTTGGTACTCTTTTGTATTCCCTTCTTCCCACTCCTAATAGACCTTCTCTTGATATATCCAACTTCCCTTCCTGTTTAACCTACTTTCTAGCCTCAACTATCTTTAATTCCTTAACATTCTAATGTCCTTGTTTATATTCTTACACTATCCTTTATCTACCCCATAATTTATGACTGAAATGTACTATCTAGTTCCCTTGCTAGAAAGACTATATAGACCGATTACTTATTCTGTTATATATTTTCATGAAGCATTATGTAACATGCATATTAGGGATTCTCTTCTATCTTGTATGTAATGTAGGGTCAACTTTATTGCTTGCCTTATATTTTCCTTATTTTCTCTTACTGTATTCACATATTGTACTACTTTGTTGTCTTAATATTTGTAACCATTATTCATTTTTTTTAAATTCTGTTTAATGTGTACTGTGGAGGTTTGCTCCCTGGGCATCCACTGAAAATGGGCTCCTCATACTCAGTTGGACTTTCACAGTAAGCAAATGACAAATAAAAATAAAATAAATACATTTGGTTGTGATTGGTGGCATCAGTACCTGGGATGATGAAGAGCGGATGGCTCTCACTAATGGATTTGTTGTATCATGAAGGGTTTAGGATTTGCTCAGACTATTAGATCTTTAACATATAAGATGGGTTATAACTTGGACTTGTACTTCCTACTGAATGTTAAGGCCTTGGCTTTGTTATTTGAACAGATCTTATGATCTGACCACACCCTCATACTGTTTAGTCTGGAGCTGCCCCACAACAGTCCCCATGATCTTGACAGTGAGAGACACATTCTATTAGTCATATTACTTCAGCTATTTTTTTCTTCTAAATACTTTCAATTCATCCTGGACTATGGTGGTGTTTTGTTCAATAGCTATAACAGGTTATTGTCACTGACATTTAACTTTCACTCTGTCAACCAGGCAGTAAGAACTTTAGTTTGACCATGATATTTGAGACAGTCCAAGGTTGAAGAATCATTAGGGGCATATGGGTCTGTGAAGTGATAACTTTGACCCGGATGAACGATTTACTACATACCAGGCTAAGAACACTGACAAGAAGGCAGCTGACTTGCTCGCTCAGATCTCACAAAAAGTTAACAGAACAGCTATGCTGTTTTGAGTGGTGGACATGCTATGCATTCCAAGTCTGCCTTAATATTCACAGAGTTGTATCTGCTCAGCAGTGTGTTCTAGGTTTATATTATTCTGGTTGCTGGATGGTGTTTGACATTCTCAGCTATACCAAGTTCTTGACTGTACTTTCTGGTATGCTTACTATGATTTGCCAACTGGAAGCTTGACTGTCGAGGATAGTCCAATCCAGCTTTAATGTCTTCAGTCCAATGATAGATCAAGTTTTGGGTTCTTCCTTGAGGTTTGTGTTTTTCTTTTAACCTCAAAGGAGTCTCATCCTTTTCCTCAAGAGACTTCATAGGTACTAATCTATCTGTAACCTTCCTTTCCTAGGTAAGTTTATTGTGAAGGTTGTCCACAAGCAGCTTGAGTTCTATCTTAGAACAAATGGACTTATGGGTCCATTTTAATCTGGGTTTTATATCTGCTGTAGCATTGAGACTGCTCTTAGTTGAGTCATCAGTGATCTTTTAATGGGTAGAAAGCAAAAGTACTATTCAGTACTGGTTTTCCTTTATCTCATGACACTCTGATGACATTAACATGCTGTGTAAAGACATTTGCTAAAGTAACATGAGAAGACTATTATATCACTGGAAAAATTAATTGATGGTGCAATAATTTCCACATTCATAAAGTGGCCAGTGCATTGGCTATATATGCTAAAAGCGTGCATTATTTGTTTCTGTTGTGTTGTGTAACTGTGCAGAATATGCAAAAAAAAAAAAGAACAGCATAATCCGCATTTGTACCATACAATTGAGACATGTATGTGATGAATATTTTCCCTTAACATTTCTATTTTTTTTACATTGCTGAAATACAGTCAAAAATTAGATTTAGACATTTCCTGTCTGGTATCAGACACGTCCATCTTCCAAAGTCTAAGTTATTTGTAAAGTACATAGTTCAAGCTTATTGCTTTCAAAAAATGTTATAATGTTGCTTTACATGGAAGTGTGCCTTTTTCTTCAGAACAGACCTCTGCTGAAATATTTCCCTCTACAAATATTATACAAACCTGCTTTATCAAGATATCCCCTCCAATAAAAAGAGCTCCTGTCGGGGAAAAACAGTGTTTCCCCCCCAAAAAATACTAAACCACAAAGATGTTTTTAAAGTAAATCAGAATTTTAAGAAGACAATGCTATGACATGCCATTATAACAGATTAATCATAAATCTTTTAAGATACTGCAGATAAGACACACTCAGTAATATGATTTTTGAAATGTGTAAATCATATTTGGGATGGTAGGAAAAACATACAATTTGGTTCTGTTCTATAAATCTATACTGCTGAGCATTTTGAATTAGTAAGAACAGATATGGGAGGAAAATCAATTAACTAATCAATAGGGTGGAGTGAAAATAAGACAAAAATTGTAAAATTAGATAAAAGAAAACCAAAAATCAATCTAAAATAGGTATTGATCTTAAAAACTTAATGGGAAACAAAACAAAAGACAACTAAAAGATTAAATGACTCAAGAGAATGTAATTACTAATATGGAAAATCAGTGCAAATCCTTTTATAATAATTATGTTAAAAAATCAACACTTATAATGCCATAATGTATCTTTCTCAGCAAAAAGTAAGAAACATTTACAGATAAAAATAGGTAAGTACAAGTAATGTCAAATGATTTTTTCACATTTTAAGAATATGAAGGTTATAAGCCTTGATATACAGAATATGAGAGGCTCTTTAATGACCATTGAAAATGTTACTGTCATATTGTGTGAAACACTGCACACACTCAGTGGCTTAAATTAACAAATAAGAGGTTTTTAAGGCAGTGTTAAAGAAAACCAGATTGAAGCACTTGCTCTATAAATTAACTAAAAGTGGATTCCTTTTTCACAGACTAATATTTATTAATTTTAAAATGAAGCATCATCCAACACATGACATCTCACATCTATATACAATGTCTCATTTATTAACATGTACAAGCTGTACTATAATTATAAAAGACTTATTCATGGATGTACAGATGGATTTAAAGCCTTACATACCATAATGGCCATGACATTTGCAGACTGATTGTCCCAGAGATTTCCCTCTGTCCATTTCCCTTTACTGTGTTTGGAATTCTCTGCAGTAGCTTATAAGTGCTTGTATTTGCATGTCTGCAATGTGCTTGTTCTTCATTATTTGACTACTGCTGTGTCTGATATATTTATCAGCACTCTCAAAAGTAGAATCAGTTCCTCTGACATATTTTAATGCTTACCTCTTATTTCAAATATGCAGTCTTCCTAAGAGAGTATGATTTCATCAGTGAGGATAAGGCCCCATAATGTATTTAATTGTAACCACCAATGTTTTTTACTTGTACAGTTCCACTCTGACTTGTGTCCCTCTCTTCATTCCCTTCATTCCCTACTATTATTAGTGGACTTACCCTCAGTGGTGAACAATATGATCATAAATGAGACAGCCTCCACTTACCATACAGGATTTGGAAACAGGTCTTTGTCTGTGGAAATACACCATCCTTTATTGCCCAACAGATGCTCCACTGGAATGAGAAGATTTTTGAACACATATAGTATGGAAGTAATGCTAATGTTTTCATAGCTATTTTCCATGTTAAGCTGATGAAACTGGGTAAGGATGTTGTCATCGTGACTTTAGTTCTACATTTGAAGGATGTTAAGTTTCCTCTCTATTGTTCTCCATAAATTATTTCCAACTCCTGATCCTAGGTATTGGGAAAGATCTTTTTCCATAAATTGCCCACATCCTTCTTTTTCCTTACCTTCATCAATGCATACCAAGAATGTTTTGGGGTATAGGCAAAAATGAAAAATGTACAGATTTGGGACAAATTCCATATATATCTATATATATATATATATATATATATATATATATATATATATATATATATATATATATATATATATAGATTCACTTCATAGCACTGAAAGCTCAAAACACTGAAGCTCAAAACACTGAATCCAAAACAACGAAACTTCAAAATCTTGAAAACTCAAAACACTGAAACTCAGAACACTGAAAACACATATCATACATATACTGAGTTTAAACAACATAAATCATAGCACTTTCCACCAAGTGTAAGCAGGGGGACAAGCTCCCCTGCACCCCCACACCCCCTGCTACTTATATATATCAACTCCAAGATTGCACATCACTACACTAAGTGCAATCTTGGAGTTGATATATTTAAGTAGCAGGGGGTGTTGGGGTGCAGCCCCCCACATGGGGGGTGCACGGGGACTTGCCCCCCTTTTTACACTTGGTGATAAGTGCTATGATTTATGTTGTTTAAACTCAGTATATGTATGATATGTGTTTTCAGTGTTTTGAGTTTCAGTGTTTTAAGTTTTCAGTATTTTGAAGTTTCAGTGTTTTAGTCTTCTATATTATGAAGTTTTCTCATTTTCAGTGTTTTGAGCTTTCAGTGTTATGAAGTGAATCCATATATATATATATATATATATATATATATATATATATATATATATATATATATATATATATATATTCAGTACTGGTTACAGGATTTGATCAGTATGTTCTGTGATGCATATAAAATCATCAGTAAACATAACACAAACATTTTATCCATGATCTTCCATTTTTCAAATAATTCCTCAATTTATTGGCCATCAACTTCATTATTATTATCATTATTATTATTGTTATTATTGCTACTATAATCTAATCTTTGTTATGAGGAACATACCCATTACTCTCAACCTCTTAGTGCAAGAATTCTGGAGAAAGCTGAAAATAATGGCAAGGAAAAAGGTCAAAAAATTGGGACATTTTTTAAATACTACTCATAAACTTAGGCAGTTGAGAGAATAAATGTATTTGCACTAGTATGCATTTTCTGAAAGGTATGAAGTCTGAGACTTCTGTCCTCAATGATTTATCAAAAATCGTACATTTTATGAGGAATAAACCACAATTCTGAGATCAAAATCTGTACAGTTGAGACGTCTGGTACATTGACTTGTCTCCTTTTTAATGTTGCCCCACTAAATACTCCCCTTTGATTAATTTATCAGATTTGGGATATTTTACATGCAAAATCTCTCCAGGTTAGAAATGTTAGCCCAAATCCCTTGAATACTATTTTGAGCTGTTTTCATAAAGGTCCGGTTTGTAGAGACCAATGCCATTTTAATACCAAAAAGCAAGAATACAGCTTCTGTACTTGTCTTGGTATAGATATCTATAACATTTTCTGCAGCTCACAAGTTATCTGAAATTCATCATCCTTGCACAAAGCCCCCTCCTGCACTTAAACTTCTCATGAGTACCATATCTAAGCTACTTGTAAGCATTTTTGCCAGGATCTTAGCACTGACATTCATTGAGAAATAAGTCAAAATTTCACCATGTCTGTTGTATCTTCCTCACTCTTGAGCAGTGCTGTTGAGGGATGGGAGCATGGTACCTGTTTTAAAAATACTTGTATACACCCATTTTAACTTTTAGTTATAATTTCCACTCCCCATTTAGCAAACATAGCTTCCTAGCAATCAGAATCAGCAGTTTTGTTAGGGTTTAGCAATTTTTATTGTTTTGACTATTTCTTCTTCACATTAAATTTACCTCCAGCAAGGTCATGTCCCCTCCTTGTAGTCCTGTACTTTGTATGTTTATTTATCCATCTATACCCTCTATATTTGTAGGACTTCATAATACAATATAATTTTTCATAAAACTTTTACAGTTGTTCAATGATTTCTGTTTCAGTAGAAGTTAATATTAATTTTTCCTCTAATTTCTTCTATGCTACTTGATTTGCTTTCTGGGGTGGCCACGATGGTGCAGCAGTTAGCATTGCCACCTCACAGCAAGAGGTTCTCTGGTTTGATCCTTGGCTGGGGTGCCTTCTGTGCGGAGTCTGCATGTCCTCCCTGTGGTCATGTGGGTTTCCTCCGGGTGCTCCGGTTTCCTCCCACATCCCAAAGACATGCTGTAGATGGATTGGAAATTGGCCCTAGGCGTGAGTGCATGTGTGTGCCTTCTGAGGAAGGTTGGGCACCAGGCTGGAAACTCGACACCATAAAACTCCACTGCCAATCATGAGCGGACAGGTGATCCTCTATGGTGACCCCTAACTGGGAAAAGCCAAAAGAAGAAGTACTTCATTTGCTTTTTCGCCTTGAAATTCCAAGCTGTAATTTATTTTCTCTGCGTTGAACCTCCAAGTAAACTTCTGTTCTTATTATGTCTTATTCTGACTGTGTCATTGTTATGAGGTCTATCCCATTTTTAATGCTAGCATCACTTTTTTCCTGGTAATTATTTCATTTGTTTTTCTTCTACTGCATTGTGACTCATTTGGCTTCATTTATTTTTACTTATATGTGCTTTCTCTTGTTTTACTGCCCATACTTTATTCGGGCATTAGCTTTTCACTCATTACAGCCTTTTTTGTGTCATAATATAATAAACACTTTTCTTTTCCTTGACTCTTACTGTTTATACCTTCTTGATCAATTTGTTTCATTTAGATTTTGCTTTCCCAGTTTATGTTCATGAGATAAGTTCAAACATTTTTTCAGTGTTTGTTCTAATGTTCTCTCTTTGAATCTTTATATCTAGTTGTCTGCCTACCCATAAGTGTATGACTTCCTGAGCATTTTTTTTTCATACTAGGTTTTCCTCCTCCACCTTATGTTCGTGAGATGTGTTTAATTTTTTTCAGTGATTACTACAATGTCCTTTCTTGAAATCTGTGTATCTAGTAATCTAATTGAAGCTCCATCTTAAGATATACCCTGTGATTAACAATCATGTAGGCTTCAAGCAAAGCTGACATAATTATAGCTCACTAACGTTATAAGCAGCAGCACTCAATGAAATGCATGCTGCTTATTGCACTTACACATTTTTGAGCACCATTTCATGGCCAGCAGCAGTGTTGACAGTCATGAAATCGTGCTAGGAGCATGAGCATACAATGAAAAGAAAACTACCTGCTCATAGGCCTATGTATTATGCGAACACAGGTGAATAATTTATATAAAGTAAAAGCAAGAGCTAATAAGAAGTTAGATGCAGGGGATGTAAAACTGGAATTATGTATACAGAATATAATGTGAACAGTGCAGGGTATTTATAAGGAGAGGGTAAATGAAAAAAAAATGTACTCAGTTAATACAGTCAAATGTAATGATGCCTGTGTGATAGACCTTCTTTACCTGGGGCCAGTAATCAAGGATCCTCAGTCCTCACCACAGACACTGGTGAAAGACAATCACTAAAATACAGATGCGTTTACACAGTAATTTGAAATGCAGCTCTCTGCATCAAGCACAATTTCTCCCAAGAGCAGTTCCAAGTAACTGACACACCCACACCTGGGAATGCACACACACACACACACACACACACACACACACACACACACACACACACACACACACACACACACACACACACACACACACACACACACACACTCCTGGGAAAGTCTGGCACATTTTTGCTAGATGTGCCCCCTTATACCCAGACAATACAGTAATGATGCTGCCACAAGACAGTCACTGTCAAGTCATTCAAGGGTATCCAATTATACTGAGTAAAATCAATCCTAACATAAATGGTAGAGTGTAACCCAAGCAGCAAGGTTTTTTGGTATGGCCAAGGTGCCATTAGAATAATCACAAGCACTCTCAAGATGTTAAAAGTAATCTCTAAAAAGCCAGCCACAATAAAAGGTACAAAAAGATTTGATAATAAATAGTAAAATAGAAAATATGGGATTACTAAATATTTAAGTGCAATAAACATTAGAGGTTCCATCACAAGAGAAATAAAAATAACACAGCTGGACAGATTCAAGCAGATGCAGAAAAATAATACTTAGCTAATCTCACTGTAATTCTTGACTGTTTGAAGAACTGTTCCTTATCTAACTTAATTAATACAGCAAGGCAAGATTAGATGTTGAGCTGTTAATGTCCACAAGGCAAGGTGAAGATCTTCCCACTTACACTGATCTAACTGATCTGACTGTGGTAAGTATCATAGATTTTTTTATATTAGGTTACATAGAAAACAAAACAAGCTGATCTGTGAGTTCCATCCCCTCAGAGCTGGTTATGGAATGACATCACATTTGATCACATGAGTCTAGTAGAGAACAGACTCAGAGTTTTTCTAAGATCTGTTGCAATATTTGAAAATTACAGAATGCTTTGTTTAAACATAAACATTTAATGAGTTATAATAACACCGTTGATACATTTTTAACTTAAGAATCTGTACAACTCAGTGTGATAGCCAAATGACAGAAAATTATTTACAAAACTGTTTACAAAACTCCAGCTAACTATGCTGGCATATGTTACACATGCACTGCCCTATTCTCCCTGGTACAGATGGCAATTCCTCACATCATCACATCTCTCCACCCCTTTGAAGACTCAAGCTAGTTTTTCAAATGACCTAGAAAAACATTGCTTGAGAGAGATGGGCCTGTCTGGGAACACATTAATCCATACCTTGTCTTGAGAGTCCATCTGCATTGGCATTGCTGACCCCACTACTGTGTCGTACTGTGATGTCATATGCCTGCAACCCTAGGTTCCTCTTTAATACTTGGCAATTTGTTGGCTGACTCTATGTAACCATGTTAAGGGATTGTGGTCTGCAACCACAGTGAATTTCCTTCCATGCATATAAGGCTTAAGTTTCTACAGTGTCAGTATATGGCTGGACATTCTTTTTCTACCACTGCATAACTTTCCTAGCTGGGTTTGAGTCTATGGCTGAGATATACAACTGGATGCTCTTGTCCCTCTGAGAAAACTTGGCTGAGTACAGCCCCCACCTCATGGTTTGAAGCATCCACCTGTACAATAAATTCTTTGTTGTAATCTAGACTGGCTAATACATGGGGTCCTCCCATAGCCTCTTTAAGCTTTTGGAATGCCTGCTCACAGGCTGGGGTCCACACTACATTATCTGTCTTGTTTATCCTTGTCAACTCTGTGAGGGGAGAAGCTATTTTACTATAATTGGGAACAAACATTCTGTAACACCCCACTCTCCCTAAGAATGCCCTCACTTGCTTTTTAGTAATAGGGACAGGCCATGCCTGAATAGCTTCCATCTTGGTAGGCTCTGGCCTAATCCTACCATTCCCCACTTTATATCCCATATAAGAGATGTCTGCCATACCCACCAGACACTTACTGGGCTTAATGGTCAACCCTGCTGTTTGCAGTCTGCCCAAGGCCTCCCTGACATGCTGAAGGTGTTCTTGCCAGGAATGGCTGTAGATTACAATATCATCAATGTAAGTAAGGGCATAATATCCTGCTTCTACTAGGATATGATCTGCCATCCTCTGGAGGGTTGCTGGGGCATACTTCATCCCAAAGAGCATCTTTTTGAACTTGTATAATCTGAAAGAAGTCACAAAGTCCGACCTTTCTCAAGTGATAGGAGTCAAAGGCACCTGTCAGTAGCTTTGGTCAGATCAATAGTGGTCAGATACTTAGCCCTGCCCAGCTACTATAAGGCTTTGTCTGTCCTAGGCATAGGTTAAGCATCTGACTCTCTGTGACTGTTTAGTTTTCTGTAGTCCACGCAGAATCTGATGCTACCATCTTTCTTTGGTACCAGCTCCTCTGTGGAGGCCCAGGGACTGCTGGACTCCTGGATTATCCCCCCCACCCAGTTTCAACATTTCCTGTATCTCCTCTCTCAGAGTCTGTTTGACTCACTCAGGCACCCTATAAGGGGTCTGCTTGATAGGCCTTTGGGGTCCTGCATCCACATGGTGCTGCACCAAGTGGGCACACCCAGGTTTCCCAGTGAACATGCCCCCAAATTACTGCAAATCTGATCAGATTTCTCAAACCTTGGTAGGACACCGCTGCTGGGATATTGCTACCTCTTTCAGAGAGGTGCCAAATCGAGCTTCACTGAGGAGATCAGTCACCAAATCCCCCTCAGACTCATCCTGCCATGCACTGCAAATACTCAGCACTAGGGCCTCCCTATCATGATAAGGTTTCATCATGTTAACATGGTACAATTTGTGCCTCTGTCTCCTGCCTATCAGGTTTACCATATAGTTCATGTCACTGACCTTCCTTACCACTTCAAAGGGACCATCCCATGCCTGCAGGTTATTGTGTCTGACATAAATGAACAACATAACCTGCTGTCCCACAGCATACTCTTGGGCTTGGGTCTTCCTGTCATACCAGATGTTTCTGTGCTGTTGGGCTCCTGCCTGGTTCTCCTGAGCCAACCCCATGAGCTCCCTAAGCCTTTTTCTGAGGTTTTGGACATATGCCACAACAGAGTCCTAGTGGGATTTACACTCACCCTCCCACTCATCACAAATCAAATCTAGGGGCCCTCTCACCCTACCCCCATACAGCAATTCAACAGGTGACAAAATGGTGGATTCTGTATGCAAACAATAGATGGGGCAAATATTTTTCCCATGCTATCTTAAACTCGTCTGCAAATGCCCATAGCATGGTCTTTAGTGTAGAGTTTAACATCTCCACAAGATCATTAATCTGGGGATGGTAGGGACTGGTCTTTATGTGCTTCATCCCACAATGCTTCAAGAGACAAGCCAACAGGCCCGACATAAAATTGGCACCTCTGTCAATTAATATTTTGCTCAGGAAAACTACCCTGCTGAAAATCTATAGAAAAGCATTTGCCACCCTCTCTGCTTCAATAGAGGACAGAGGCACTGCCTCAGGGTATCTAGTAGCATAATTTACTACTAACAGGATATACATTTTTCCCTCTGGAACTTGGGGTGCTCAGAGGCACCACAATATCAATAGCCACCGTCTGAAATGGTTCTTCAATCACAGCCAAAGGCATCAATGGAGCTTTGACATTGTCCACTGCTTTGCCTACCTTTTGACACTGCCCACAGGTCTTGCAGTATCCTGTTACATCCTTTACAATCTGAGGCCAAACAAATTCTGCATAATATGTCTCTTGGCATGCTTTATGCCCAGATGACCTGCAAAAGCAACGTCATGGGCTATGGCTAAAAGTGCCACATGGTAGGGTCTTGGCACTACCAACTGCTGTTTTATCTCATCCTCTAGCACACCCTCAGGGGTCCACTCTATGTGCA
Organism: Protopterus annectens; assembly: GCF_019279795.1. NCBI lineage: Eukaryota > Metazoa > Chordata > Ceratodontiformes > Protopteridae > Protopterus > Protopterus annectens. The sequence goes on from NC_056741.1 coordinate 1,080,010,317, forward strand.
GTAACCCTTTGTTCCAGTATACAGACTCTCCTTTTCCTTGACCATCTGATATCTACTTAACTACTTCCCTCAAGCCTTGCAAGGTAGGATATGAAAACTGAGCCTGTCCAAGCTCTACTTTTGTGACCTTTCCCAGCTCCCCTTCCACAGGAAGCCTAGTATCTTCTGGCAGCAGTCAGTCTGGGTACTATTTCTCATCTCTGTCCTTGCAGTCACCCTGTCTATGGGAACATAAGTACCTACCAGCAACTGTGGCTCACTTTTAGGCTCATTGCTACAGGGTAGCTCCCTCCCTGAAACAGCCACATCAGCAGCACCAGCTTCAGGTGTGTGGTCTGTCTGGGTCTCCCCCAGCCTACCAGACCTACATGCCTGTCTCTAGGCCTATGTGTAACTGCAAGCACACAAGGTACTGTATTATCAAAATCATTCTCTATCAAGACATCTGCAGGAATATCCTCAAAGACAGCTGACTGCTTGCTTCCATTTCCACCCTTCCAGTCAAGGTGAACCCTGGCCAAAGGTATTTGGAATGTGATGCCTCCTAAAGCTCTGGCTGGAGTGGACTATCCAAGCCAGTACTGCTCCTCCTTAACCCCTGCAGGATTCACAATGGTTATGTCAGAGGCAGTGTCTCTCTATGCAATGGCCTGTCTTTCATCCACTAAGATAGGATACAAACCCGGTGATAGTTTGGTATCCCTATCATCTCCAAACAACTTACTACTAGCACACTGTTATTCCCACTTGCTGGTGCACTCAACTTTAGTTCCACAAACTGCTTCAGTGGACATTTGTGTGCTACATGATCCCTCTGGTTACATTTAAAACATTTAACCCTTGATCCTGCCCGTGTACCCAAACTAGTGGTTTTCCCTGTTACTGGTAGACTCTGTTGGGGTGATTTAGGCTGCCTCCCATGGGTTCCCTTACATCCATGTGAAGCACTGGATATCCCCTTCCTGTGCAGTGATGCCCTGCTTTCTAAGTAGAGATCTTATTTTCTCCCCAGCTCATCTGCAGAGTTACACTTTCAGTCTGCCAACCAGATTCTCATGTCCTCAGGCAAAGTATTAAGGGCCTGTTCCCCTCATCAAAAGGTCTGACAGCCTTTCAAAAGTGGTAACCTGACACTCACTCACCCGCATATGAAAGTAAGTACTTAACTCAGCAATATAATCAAATACACTTGCATCCGCATTGAGTCTATGTTCAAGAAACTTTTTTTCTGCAAGCTTCAGGTGTTAATTTATAACAGTTCAATAAACATTGTTTCACTCTATCATAGTTTAAATAATCAGTACCAGAGAAGTTAGAATCAGCAGTTACAGCTTTACCATAGAGTAAGTGGATCAGGAACTGTACCCAGATCTGTTTACATACTCTTTCAAATATATGAATAAAACTATCAAAGTCATATCCCTCTGTAAATTGTGGAAGAAATTTACTGACCTTTATTGCTTCTGGGGGTCCAGTTATTCCCTTCCCCATTACCTCCATGACCCTGTTGAAGGGACAGCATTTCACATGCTGTCGCTGCTTCTTTTTTTCTACAGCCTCCACTCACCACTGTCTTTCATTTTCTTTGATCTCCAAATGCCACAGTCTCTCATTTTCTTCATTTTCCAGACATCACAGTCTCACTTCTGTCTCTGAACATTTGGCCTCCAGTTCATGCTGATGCTGCTTCTCCTTTTCTTCAGCCTCTAAACATCTCAGCCTGTTATTTTCAAATGTTTGGCCTACAGTTCATGCTAATACTGCTTTTCCTTTTCTTCAGCTTCCAAATGTTTGGCCTCCAGTTCAAGTTTCTTTAACTCTAGATGGATTTTTTAGTCCTCTATGGAAAAGGTGAGCTGTCATGTTTCTGAAGACTGCACATCGCTAACACCAGACTTGTTGTCCTCCTGGCCACTGGTCTGCACTGCAGCTGTGATTAAAACTGAATTCATTTCCTCTTTGTCCAGTTAGCATGCGCCAGTCCTTTGGCTTCACACACCTTGACCAACTGGTTCGTTGTCAGCTTACCATAATCCATTGCTGACATCTTTGCCTTCTTTCCCAGGCTAAACTAGCAAAATAAATAAAATTGTTGTGAAAATGAAACTCTGAATGTTTACCTTGTGGCTGTTGAGAGTACACACACTTTCAGTGACAACTGCCCACAGGCTACTGAAGTCCAATCAATATCCAACTGTTCTGACACCAATACGTGATGGGCCCTCTTTACCCGGGCCACTGATACTGGTAAAAGACCATCACTAAAATAGGGGTGGTTTTACACAGTAATATCAAATGCAGCTCTCTGCGTCAACCACAATTTCCCCTAACAGTAGTTCCAAGTGACTGACAGACCCACACCTGGGTATTCGATTTTCACACATACACTCCTGGGAAAGGCTGGCACAGATTTACTAGCTGCACCCCCTTATGCCCAGACAATATGGTAATGATGCTGCCACTAGCCAATCACTGTCAAGCTTTTTCAAGAGTATCCAATTATTCTGAGTAAAATCAATACTAAAATAAATGATAGAGTGTAACCCAAGAAGCAAGGCTTTTCAGAGTGGCCAAGGCATCACTAGAATAAGCACAAATGCTGTCAAGATGTTAAAAGTAATCTTGAAAAGACCATCCACAATTCTTCTTCTACTTTCAGCTTTTCTGAATTTGGGGTCGCCACAGCAGATCACCTGTCTGCCCATGATTGGCAGTGGAGTTTTACAGTGTCAAGTTGCCAGCCTGGCACCCAAACTTCCACAGAAGGCACACACACGCACTCATACCTAGGGCCAATTTAGAGTGTCCAATCCACCTACAGCATGTCTTTGGGATGGGAGAGGAAATATACATGACCACAGGGAGGACATGCAGACTCCACACAGAAGGCACTCCAGCAGAGGATTGAACTGAAGAACCTCGGGTTGTGAGGGAGCAAAGCTAACTGCTGCACCACCGCGGCCGCCCCAAAAGACCATCCACAATACAAGATGTAAAACATTTAATAATAAATAGTAAAATAGAAAACATGAGATTATGAAATATTTAAGTGCAACAAACATCAGTGTTTCCCCCACAGGAGAAATAAAAAGAACACAGTTGGACAGATTAAAGCAGATGCAGAAAAAGAATACTTAGCTAATCTCACTGTAATTCCTGTAATTCCTGACTGTCTAAAGAAGAACTGTTCTCCCATCTGACTTAATTAATACAGCAAGGCAAGATTAGATGCTGAGTTGTTTATTTCCACAAGGCAAGGTGAAGATCTTCCCACTAACACTAATCTAATTGATCTTACTGTGATAACTGTCATTGATTTTTTTTTTATATTAGGTTCCAAAGAAAACATAACAAAACAAGCTGATCTGTGAGTTCCATCCCCTCAGTGCTTGTTAAAGAATGTCATCACATTTGATCATATGACTCTGGTAGAGAACAGATTCAGTGCTTTTCTAAGATCTGTTGCAGTATTTGAAAATTATAGAATTCGTTGTTTAAACATAAACATTTAATCAGTTATAACACTATTGTTACATTTTTAACATAAGCATCTGTCCAAGTCAGTGTGATAACCAAATGGCAAAACATTATTTACAAAACTATTTAGAAAACTTCAGCTAACTATGCTGGCATATGTTACATATGCACTGCCCTATTCTCCTTGGTACAGATGGCAATACCTCACATTGTCACAGCCATAAAGAAACATGTTTCAATAGAAAGACATCCATATTGACGATAGTAGTAATTAATCTTGTTTCTGTGTGTTTACCCAGGTACATAACATAAAACAGACATGCTAACAATGTATGCAAGAGGGACACAATGCAACTTTCATTGTAAGAAAGGGAAGTCAATGTAATATATGTGTGTTGATGACATGTTGAGTTGAGATAATTGTTATAAAAATCAGAGATGATAGTTACAAAGATACAAATGCAGTACATTCAGTAGGGGCCTTTGTCATACAGTGCAGTTATTGAATATGACATGTATATACAGTGGCTGCATTTGTGTGATAAAAAAGTTTAGTGCTGTATCCTCCACTGTATCTTGTATAAAAAGGCATGAGCCATACAAAAGCTGTGTCATGTATATCTGAAAAGGACATGTTTTAACATTTGTCAGTGGAGAACAATAGATAGGGGGGTTATATTACATTGACACTTCTTAGACAAGCATGTGTTTTGTGTAAATGTGCATCATAAAATATGATATAATAGAAACCAGAATATACAAGTGACAAAAGCCATCACAGACCTGATGACAATTCAGTAGTTCAAGGTCCCTGTTTATAAATGGAGTGCATCTAATACAGGATTATACTGGGCATGCTCACAAGACATTATAATGGACACTGCCATAACAACACAAACACATATATTATTTGCATTAATATTAATGTAATAATAAGTGTTGAGCTACTGTTTTCCTTATCATCCTAATTATTCATGCAAAATCTTCACAATACAGTCTTCATAACAGGGAACAAGCACATTAATACAGCAGCAAGATACTATGTTTTGTTAAGGAAATGTGTTGTCAACAGTTACAACAACAGGAGTCATATAAAACATTCAACAGCATTTTAGCATCCATCTAGATTTGAACCTTGACATTATCCCAAGAAAAATGCACATATCTGAGTATTATTTAACCACACTACATAGGAAGTCCTATCAGGAAAAAACAATGCTACTACTTAAGAGTGAACCTGCAAGCTACCCTAAAAACTATAGACCAATAACTTGCCTTTCAGCGATGTATAAACTATGCACTGGAATTGATGCCGACAGAGTTTATAGTCATTTAGAAGAAAACTCAATTATGGCAGTAGAACAAAAGGGCAATAAAAGAAAGTAATATGGAACAAAGGATCATTTGTTGTTAAATAAAGTCGTAGTGAAGAACTGTAAAAAGGGGAAGAATCTACGTATGTCATGGATTGACAATAAAAAAGCATTTGATAGTATCCCATATTCATGGATAAAATATATGACTTTATTACAGTGACCATGAAACAGTGGCAGATCACTTTGCAATTAAGCCATGATAAATGAGAAATTATTATTCCAGAGATGAAAATTCAACAGGGATATTCCATGGTAACTCTTTGTCACCACTGCTATTCTGTCTTGCCATTAACCCATTAAGTTGTCTACTTAACAGCTTAGGCCATGGCTATAATCTCGCTCCTAAAAAAACAGAAAAGTGTAAAGACTTTTCATCCTCTCTTTGTCAATGATTTCAAATTGTATAGCTCATCAGGAACTGAAAGCACAACTGCAAGTTGTCAAAACTTTTTCAGATGATATAAGAATGTCATTTGGTCTTGATAAATGTGCAAAAGCAACCTTTAATGCAGGAAAACTGCAGCACCAAGAAAACATCAGTTTGGGACAAGAATGTGATATAAAAGAACTTGAGCAAGTGGGAGTTTATAAATATTTGGAAATTTATGAAGGATCAAAAACAAAACATAAACAAATGTGAATAAAACTTAGCAAGGAATACTTTAGAAGACTTAAATTAATCCTGAAAACAGCTTTGACATCTAGGAAAAAACTTCAAGCTATAAACCAATTTGCACTTCCTGTCCAAACTTACAGTCTTGGAGTGATTGACTAGACCCAAAACATGTTAGATAGATTAGACAGGAAAACAAGAAAGATGCTTCATGCTCACCAAATGATTTATAAAAATCAGTGCATACCAAGATTATATATTCCCTGTTCCAAAGGTGGGATGGGCCTCCTTGAAATTGATTACATGGATAGAACCCAATCGTGGAACTCCACACACATCTACTGACCTCACAAGACCCAAATGTAGTGAAAGTTTTGAAACATCAGGATAATAAATCTAAGATGACTTCTGTGCTTAATCTGGCAGAAGCATATTGGCGTCAAGCAGGAATGGAAATCAAACCAGAGGTAGATAAAAATCAGGCAACAACCGAATGTGCCAAAAAACAAAAGAAAGAATATGAGGTGAAGGACCAGAAAAGAAGGCAAGAAATGTGGAAAATGCATAAATATTGTTGCAAGTACAGAAAAATTCTGGAAGAACCTCATTTTGATCAGAAACAAATGCAGGAATGGTTAAGGAGAGGCAAATTCAATCCAAGAGATGAAAGGGCAATATTGGCGGCCCAAGATAATGGGCTGCATACATGCTGGTTTACAAAGTCCATTGAACATGTGGGAGAAACAGACAAATGTAGGTTTTGTAAAACTGAATTGGAAACAGTTGCACACTTTGTTGCTGGTTGTGACACACTAATGACAGAAGGACTGTATACTGAAAGGCATAATAATGTGGCAAGATTGTTGCACTGGGGATTGTGCAATCATTAAGGTATTGATGTGGCTGAAAAACACCAGAAACATGAGCCACAAAGCATCATAGAAAATGATGAAGTTTACATCACATGGGATCATCCATTACCAACAGTTCAAATGATAGATGCTAGAAAACTGGATATAGTCGTTCATGAAAAGAAGACAGACGCAGCATTGATCACTGAAATCACCATACCCAGTGACTATAGTGTCTTGCGTACAGAGAAACGCAAAGTCATAAAATATCAGGCTTTGCAGGCAGAAATGAGAGCAATGTGGAAGAAAGATACCAAGACAGTCCCAATAGTAGTAGGAGCAATGGGTCTTATAAAAAAGAATATACAGTCGTATTTAGATATGTTACCAGTACATGCAATTCTGTACGAATTGCAGAAGAAGTCATTACTGGTCACATTGCAGGTGCTGAGAAGAGCACTTCTGGCTGACATCAAACATTGAAACAATACTAATTTCATGAACTTTAATTGTACTTAGACTTAAGAATGGGGTACATTCCCATCATGGTATTAGAAACCCAAAAGATTTGGAGAAATTAAAAAAGATAGAAGCCCTACTTTGCAAAGTTCAGATATGACAACAGATTACAGAAAAGGAGACTGCATGTACTCTTCACTACCCTCATGAGAACTGTATGCTGTACATTGAACTCTTCAGCTTGTTCAACAGAAGAATAGCCTGACTATACATAGCTAAGCACAGCAGTGTGAGGGGAATACTTCCATTTAGCCTCAGTTTCAGTTGCTGTTCATCACCAGACAATGTGCAAAAGGATGGGAAGAAAACTAGTGACATGGAAGGGAGAAGATACATAGACATGGGGAGAAGGAGGCAGGAAGCAAGTAGGTTTAGACAGAAGCAGGATGATGGTGGATCATAACAATATGCAGGCAAGAGATACACATAAAATAGTATACTGAAAGCAATCACGCTTTGCTAATGCTGGATTAGAACCTTTGAAAGTATGCAAAACAGCTGTCTATACATCTGAGCATTACCTCATCATGCCACAAAGGGTGCCCTACTTCACATATTTTAAATCCCACAACTGAAGCACAGTGAACACTTACTGAAGCAGAAGGGTTAAAGAGAGAGCTAGAGAAAAGTATCAGGGGTATTTTTGGGACATGATGACCATTTGTATGGTTTGTTACTCTTACTTATTTCCTCATTGTTAATCTGTCATGCTCTGTACAATAAAGTGCTTACTATAGGGGCAAGAAGGTGAGGAAAGTACAACCAATATATATCCAGTCGCACAGGTGTGTGCAACCTGTTTTTGTCTTCTGCATCTGTGCGACTTGTTGTCTACATCTTCGGCATATGTGGAATTTGAATGCCAGACGATGTTTGAAATGTTGACCATGAAAGGACAAGTGAGAGATAGGTGTGTGTGTGTGTGTGTGTGTGTGTGTGTGTGTGTGTGTGTGTGTGTGTGTGTGTGTGTGTGTGTAAGAAGCAGGTAGGTAGGTAGGTGTGTGTGTGTGTGTGTGTGTGTGTGTGTGTGTGTGTGTGTGTGTGTGTGTGTGTGTGTGTGTGTGTGTGTAAAAAGAGGGAGGGACTTGTCTCTCAACTGTCCAGATTTTTGCACACTATCCAGATTTTTGCCTCATATTTTAGTCTGTTCCTCATAACATTTGTGGTTTTTGGGTTTATTGTGGCAAATCCGTGAGGACAGAATTCACTAAATAATAACAGGCATTTGAGTTTCAGACTTTATATACTTCAGAAAATTAACAATAACACAATACATTTTATTTTAGCAACTTTATAAGTTTGTGAGAGCAATATTTAAAGTTTATTTAATTAATTTATTTATTTTATTTTACATTTGTTGACCGGGAGTAGTCCGATTGAGCTGCAAATAGCCCTTTTTCAGCAAAGGCCCGGGGAGAAAAGCTCCAGAGAACATCATACAATGCAGTAAAAAGCATTTAGAATATAATACAGTAAAACAATTACAGAAGACTAATAATCAAAATGGGATGACAGAGATATTTTAGCTGGTATTTACAACATTACACAGTTGTCAGGAATTAGCAAGTAAATTAGTAATGCAGTCATTGTGAGAAAAAGTCATTCTTACAGTTTGTCCCTGTTTTTGCAGCTTTGACCCACCATTATTTTTGGCTTTGCCCAGATTTATTGTGCTAAGAGGTTTAGATGTAGTGTGTGTGTGTGTGTGTGTGTGTGTGTGTGTGTGTGTGTGTGTGTGTGTGTGTGTGTGTGTGTGTGTGTTTAAGAGGAAGGGAGGCAGGTAGGTGCATACCTCTTAACTGTCCCTTATTTTCAGGGTCAACCCTGATTTTGACTGAAATTTTAGCTCTATCCCTTTTAATCCCACCTAAAAGTGGTGACTTTTGGAGAAAAGGTAATGAATTACGCTTAATAAATAATGATAATAATTACAATTACAGACTTCTTTTACTTTAGAAAAAATGCAAATTCACTCATATTCTGTTATTTTGTCAATGTCTCAAGTTAATAATACTAATATATGAAAAGTTTCCCTGATTATTCTGGATTGTCCCTGATTCTGTTGGTATTTGTCCCTTTTTGGTTGACAGTTAGCGAGTGTGTGTGTATGTAAAAGGTAGGTAGGTAGCGTATGTCTCAACTGTCCAAATTTTTGCAGAATATTCAGATTTTTGCTTTATATTTTTGGTCTGTTCCTCATATAAAGGACTGAAGTTTCAGATTTCATATCCTGGCAATGATTTATCAGCATTTTTCACTTAGTATTCTTGATTTCTATGGTCACACTATGCATCTATATCTTTTCAACTGGTGAGATTATTATGTTGGCATACAACACTCAAATGGCACACAACACTCAAACAGTGGTTGTTTTAATTGGTTCCTTATAAATAAAGCTTTTTATTTCTGCCTAATAGGTCCCCGATTGTAAAAATTTGAAAACCACTGCTCTAACACAGAAGCTGAAGATGACAATTGGAGAGTGCAGAAAAGGAGGAAAACACTACAGAGCCCATTTTGGTCTGTTTTTTTGACTAAATTAATGTATTACAAGTACACAAGTGACTTCCTAGTACTGGGAATGTAATGTACCTACCTTTGGTAAGAGTAGAGATTTCCATGTGCCTACTACCTGAGTTTGGATTCCACTGAAAGGTTAGAGTAACTGGTTTTAATTGGCCAGCTTCAGTAGGGGGCATAGGTTTATTTTCACTGATTGGTTTCTATGGGGACAAAACCATATAATTATAAATAACCAAAAATGTTCTAAATTTGGCACTTGCTGTTCTTTATACAGTACCAGTGATCAGTGTAAATCCCACTGTGTAAGAAGAGTGAGAGCTATGTCTGCAACCAATAAGAAGACCTCTACATCATTGTTACAGACTATATCAATGCTGTGCCTTTTCTCTAATAGTTTAACTGCAGCTAAGTTGCTCTGTTGTGATTGATGCTATTGAAGAGCTTGAATTCAGTTCATTTCAAATATTTATGCATTATCCTTTTGACTATTACCTGAGTAATCAACTCAGATGTGTGTTTAGTTATTGTTTCTTTTATTGTTTTATTAACTGAAACACATTTTGGTACTTTTGTTAGTCCCTGGTGTGGATTCAATAAATGCTACATAAGCCACAATAAACATATGTGCATCATGGAGTGATGGAAATATGGTAGCACACTTTTTTGTATTAAGTAAGCACCTTTACACAGTGTATAGAGCCACACAATCATGGTAAACACCATGGTATGATAATTATAGTATGTTTGTTTGTTTCTTTAGGCTTTTCCCGGTTAGGGGTCGTACTGGCTTGCTGGGCCTAACGCACAACCTTCAACGAAGGAACGCCCATTCACACATGTCGCCACACAGAAGACGCTTTAACTGAGAATCGAACGGGCAACGTCTAACTGTGAGGCAACAACGCTACCGCAGCACCATGATAATTACAGTATAAGTAGCTAAATTGTATGCTAATGAACCAGTCCAAGAAGGAGACGCTATTAAACAACTATGTAGACTCAGTGCTAGTTTTCCCTGTGAGTTCCAAAATGTATTGAAATACAGCTATGGAAAGGAGTCTACACCATACTTCTCAACTTGGAATCATCAAAAATCTGGACAAAGGCCCATGAAAAGTATGTAGAACTGGCCAGAAATCTGGATGATGATTAACCTAGAATTTGTGTACATAATTATGCAACCCCATCCACTTCACTGGGATTGTGGGATACTAACATTCAAATGCAAATTGAAGAGCAGACAAAATATTAAACACAAAATATAACCAGAACACTAGTGTTTTATTTATATTTACACTTGATCTTGTATCAAACTTTGAACTTCTATAAAACTAAAATGCAATTTTTTATAAGAATAAAATTAAATGCTAGTAATCTGTTATTCTAACAACATTCCAAGTTTATAAGAACAATATTTTAAATCTGTCCCTGTTTTTCAGTCTTTGCTCCACCCCCCACCCCCCATTATTTAAGGCTTTATCCAGATAACTGAAGATTTCAGCTTGCCATGTGCAGTCCAACTATAGGCTCAGTTCAGTACAAGCAACCAGCTGCAGCTGCCCTCTGCAATGTTCATCTCACTTATAAACAAGTCAGCTGCTGCTTTCCTGCCATGGCTCAACCTGTTACTGCCTGTGCAGGATCAAGCATCTCATCTATGCAGATCAAGGAACTGCTGCCTCCTGTACAGCACAGTTTGACCAAGGATAAAACAGAAAAAACAAAACACCTACTGCTACCCACTGCCTAGATTAACATGATAAAGTATTGTTAACTGCTGATCTCAACTCACCATGACACAGTCTCCCCCTCCCCCAACATCCTGTTAAATGGCACTACAGACTCACCATTACCACCCAGTTCTGGTGATATGTTATTTGCTAACCACAGCTTTCTTTGCAGAATCAGGCACAGCTCATCCATGAGCTAACTGGATAGGTGATGCTGCAATGCAAAGTCTAGGATGGGAGTAAGAGACTAAGGCAACTTGCATGTCTGCATTCTTTTTTTACATTTTATCAGTCGCCAGACAAAAACTGACCTTAAACTTATCCTGAACAATAGACAACACTCTTCATGAAAGGGGAAGCTAAGCCCTTTCCCCCACCCAATTCATCAAGATAAACCCCCACACCATATCACTATATTCCTATCTCATTCTTGGTTGAGAGTGACTGTGACAGATAAAGCAGTAAAGTCTTTGCCAAACATAACAATCCACAATACTAGTGGAAAAAAAAAAACACAATTCAAACTGATAAAATCAGAAAAATGGAGGTTGACAAGGAAACGAGTTGCGTGGACGAAAGTGCTTATCTTTAATAAGTTATTGCTTCATCAGCAACCCGATTCCTTGTCAACCTCCATTATTTTTTTTTTTGTTTAATCCACAATACTAATCAGAGTCCCGGACCGAGTTCATAATGCTAATAGCCTATGTCTCATAAGCAATAGCAGCATACAAGCAAACCATGGAAACCGCAATGCACCTTAAAGACAGGGTATATTTTGAAAACAAAATGGGTGTTATAGAAAATATGATTAGGCAAAGTATTCAGAGATATCATGGGAAAACAAAAGCCAATCACCCGCTCCAAAATAAACCCAGCACTAAACTTACTGACTGAAGAAAATGTAGCAGGGTGCCAGCACAGTCCCTCTCTATGCTCAAAATCTTGATTAAGATGCACAGTCACAGCTGAAGCTGCCAATTGGAATCTTTAGGCTTCAGCTTCTCACAAGATTCATCCTCCACTCTGTCCTCTTCCCTTGGTCCATGTTGTCAACAGACTCAACAGAATGGCTATCCAACTGGCTGCAGCCCAGCTATGTGAGACCTAACACTAGCCGGTCCCATCGGTATGCTCACTGTTAATCAAACACAAGCTCACAGCTGACAGTGATAAGAGGAAATTATGTCCAGTTAAAGGAAGCAAGTGAGAGTTACCAAATCCTCACAAGCTGCCCGCACAAGTCTGTGGCTATTAACAGCTGAAGTATTTTTTTATTTTTTTAAATTTCCTGCTTCTCTGAGAGTCAGACAGGCAATCAGACACTGCCTCAAGAAGCTGATGACATCACAAATGCCCCTGTACCCTGGCAATGTGTAGTGATATCAGCTATAAATTTAAAGTCGTATAGTTAAAAAAAAAAAAAGTGAAAAAAATCGGAAATTAAAAGGGCCACTCATGAATTTGTGGCACCCTATTAATGCCCTCAAAACTGGTAAATACTGAGGAATTCAATATGGCTGAGAGGTATGGTCTACACAGAATGAATGTTAGGGCCTGCTGTTGCTTTAATTCATTCATGTGTATGTGCAACAGGCTGAAGTCTATGCTGCTACTGCTGCTAATAGAACAATGCCAAGAAGGAGAAGAGTTATCAGACCCATCATAATCTACATGAGGTGAAAATTGTAGAGCACTACAGGGTGGCTAGAGACACACTACAGGAACTTTGCAAACTATGTTGTCCTCAAATCAGAACAAGGGCAAACAGAGGGGAAACCAATACTAGTAGAGACAAAGGTATGTGTAGCATTTAGAATTTTAGCTACAGGAACAGAGACCAACAGCGGACATGCTTGGGGTGTCACAGGCATCAGCATCCAGGATCCTCCATCAGTTCCTGAATGCTATGCTCCAACATGCCAGTGACCACATATATTTTCCCTGCACACCTGAGGACAGAGCCACAAATATGCTAGAGTTCTACCCTGTAGCACGCTACCTTGAAGTACTGGGTGCCATAGATTGTACACATATAGAAATCAAAGCACCACCCAATGAAAAGGGAAGGGTCTACATAAATAGTAAGGGCTTCCACTCCATTTGCTGCCACGTCATGTGTAATGCTAAGGGAATTATTTTGAATGCATATTCTGGCAACCCAGGCCGTTACCATGAGTCACATATCTGGCACAACTCCCAACTGTATCAGATGTTTACCAAGGATGATATCCCACAGGGTCATTTACTGGGAGATGCAGGTTATGCACTGGAACAGAGTCTGATGATGCCCATCTGAAATGCACACACACCCACTTAAGAAAGCCATAATGAGGCACATACTCAAATCAGAAATATCACAGAGTGTGTGTTTGGGATGCTGAAGTCATGGTTCCAGTGCCTAGATATATCTGGTGGAGCCCTGCAGCACAATTCATGCACATGTACTGAAATATTCACCGTCTGTGCCATGCTTCACACCATCATCCTGAGAAAACAGCTTCAGCAGGATCAACAAGGGAAATGGGCACTCATCCCACAACCACTGGCAAGGTCACGACAGCCACATCCAGGTGAGGAGTTAGAGGGGGAAGCAGCAGCTGCTGTGAGTGTAGGCAGGCATAGGTGTGCTCAATATGCCCTCACATTGGCTAAGAGGTAACACATAGCTCATTTACTCACTCACTACCTAAGGGGCTAAAACCTTCATCCTACACATATACATGTAGTAACATTGATGTCAGGCAATGCATACAACCTTTACCTACCCATGTAATGGCTGTGTACTGCTAGCATCAGACAGAGTCAGCCCTGAACTAAAACTGTAGCAACTGCCATATTTACAAGGCAAGCACTGAAGCTGGAATAGAACAAAAATATTTAGTAATGCAAATGAATGCCATAGCCTTGAATACTGTTACTTGGCAATGTAAGTAAGTAAAAGGTGGTTGATTTTTACAGTAATGACTTCAAGATGTGACAGCAGTGACTTATGTGAATACCTGTGTCCTCTATCAAGTAATAAGCCTCAGGCATCAAAGATTCACACATTCATACCTCTCAAAATTATTGACGGCCATTGAATCTCCTCAGTTTGGCCTCATACTTTTGTACTAGCAAATGAGAGAAGTTAGAAATTAATGATAACATTTCAGTATCAGGCTTCATATCCCTCAGAAAAATCCTAAAAATAATGATGCAAAAACTGTTTGATACTATTAACTTTCTCTAATTTTGTAAGACCAAAATATTTAAAAAGTCTCCCTATTGTTCAGCCTTTGCCCTGCTTTTGTTTATAGCTTGGTCCACATTTTTTGCTGTAAGAGTGTGGGAGGTATGTACACATTACAAAAACCTGTAAGAAAGCAGTACAATTAGCAAAACACATCACAAACACAGATATTATAAGCAGCTATGCACCCTGAGCATCAGACACAAAGCTTATGTATTCCTGAATCCAAAAGATAGAAAACAAGGATATGGCACAGTTTGTGTGTGTGTGTGGGGGGGTGCAGGAAGACTAGGCTGACACAAAAGGTAAGTGAGTGGATGTGAGTAAGAAACAGAAATAGGCAGACATCTGGATAAAGTAACAGATGTCACTGCAACAGAATGAGCTTTAAGCCTCGTGGCTGAACATGTAACTGTTGTGTGTGTGTCTGTATGGGCCCTCCAGGTGAAACTGGAGTGTGAATGTCTGCAAAGAACACAGGCAACCTCTGTGCTAGCTCTACATCTTAATATGTTGAACAGTTGTGAGCCATGCATGGTAGAGGTGGCAGCTCATTATCACTGCACCTGACCACAAGAACTGGCTCTGCTAGGAGTTGCACTGGTACATCCACACCCAGTGTCAGATGCATTGCTGCTACCTGAATATGACTGTTGTCTGCTAAAAGAACTCTCCTCACATGGACACTTAGGACCACAAACCCATGGCCTGCCACATTTGCGTGTGGTCAACTCAACCACTACTGATGGAGCAGTAGAAGTAGTGCCAGAATGGAAGCATGATTAGACAAGGCCACATTGACTAACATCAGATGATGTGGCTGACCTTGCCAACATGGATGTTGTCCCCCTCCCAGCAGAGATTCCATCACAGATACTGCCCATTCCATGTCATTCATCCAATCCATTGAACCTGCAACATAGTGGAGGCAGTCACACGTCAGCCTGTGCCACATATACAACTCAAGCATTTCTTCAGAAGACCTATTGGACCTATTTCGCTCAGTACCTCCACTGTCTTTGATTGCCTCACTCCCTTTGCTAAGCCTGCTGCCAGGATAGCAACAGTCAACCTTTATACGGTTTGCTGTTGTACTAAACCACCCTATATGACTATCCATCTATTGCTGTCTCTGTATCCAACTCTTTCACCCAGAAACTCACCCTACCTATCCTATCACCCACTGCTGAGCTACAGAATGTTACTTCTGTTTCCTCAGCCTACTTTTTACAGGTATCTCCAAGCAGTGCAGCATCTCAGTCATTTTTATTGACAATCCACTATTATTGCATATAACAAAATCCTTCTTTTAGATATACATTTATGTACACAGAATGGAGGCCAGCATTTCAAATCTTATTAGTGATCATGACCCCCCCTCCCCATATGTTGGGGTAGTGAAGTCTACTCATGTTGCCAGTGATCTATTACAGAATCAGTCTCACATATGCTCATACTTACAAAAATCCAGTACTGGCATAGATATAACAACATCGATGCTCACTTACACGACATCAGCACATACTTTTATAATGAATCACCAACCAAAAAAGAGTTTACTTATGGCAGATGGAGCCTAGATCCAAAATAGACAGTAATACCAGAAACATATTGTTCAACTGTCTAGATTTTTGGAAAGATGTATCTAATTTGTTCTCAAACCATTGTTCTATTTCTCCTAAATTTTGAAAATGTCTTGAGAACTTTTATGTTGAAATTAGTGATATTTAAAATGTCTCCCTAATTTTGGAAGCTTTTTCTGAATGTTTTCTGTTTGTCTGTAAGTCTGGAGGTAAAAGTTGAAATCTATGACCAGCCATTTTATAATCGTTGGTGACTTCATTGTCACTCATCCAACAGGCAGAAGAGAGGTTCACTTTCAGTTTTTTTCTCAAGAGTAAGGGCCCACACAAAGTAATGCACCATACATCTAAAGGATACTTTATACCACTTAATAAATGTTAAAATTCTGTATACAGATTTGTTTATTTTTCTATTTGGACCAGCTGTCTGCTAAGTATTGCCCCTCACTGTGCAACTGATCCATATATTTCTCTTAACCAGTTGATAGCCAAAGGGTAGGAGCCATCACTAAGGCAGTCACTGAATTTTTTTTTCTATATTTCTTCAGCTTTAATTCCTGTGCTGCTTGCTTTTGTCCAAGGGTTTGGATTTCAATGAGCCTTTGGGATACACAGTATGCCTACAAGTAACTTGATGAGTTGTCCTTTCTTACCTTGTAGAAAAAGACCAACGTATGATTCCCAGTGCCCACCTAGGATTCTACCTAAGAAAACGTGCACACAAATACATGTCTCTGCCCTCACCCCTAAAATGAGGTGATAAGGCTTAAGCCTCATCATTCCTCCCTTCCCCTTCACCGTCTTCCAAGCCACCTCAAACAGGCAGCCAAACTTCTAGGTGAACTGGGGTGACTGGGACACTGTCAAGGATTTATCCATCTAGCCAAGGGAACTGGCCCGTATATACATATGCCTGAGAAGGGGAGAAGGTTGAAAGCAGTGCAGCTACAGCAAGCCAGAAAGTCTCTCCCTGATCATACTTTTATTGCCTTGTTCAGAGAAACAGTATATTGAATCATTAAATCATTCCCAGAACATCCATAATTGTGCCAAAGAAATACATATTTACCAGTTGTGCCCCCCCCCAAAAAAAAAAAATGAATACTACTCTAATCACTTTTCAGCCAAATTATCTTCCATAGCTACATTGAACCAAACCTGGGAACTACAAAGCTGTAATAGTAAACATATGTTTGCCATTATTAATGTTAGTAGCAGGTTAAATAATCTAAACTACCGCTATTATGTTACTTCTTCCAACAACTAGGCTTTCATGTATTAAAATCTTGGGTAAAACATGACAACCCCAATCTAAATGTCTACTTCCCAAATTGCTCATGTATACATAATACCAGACTACGGGAAAAGACAACGTGGAAGTATATTTTTTTTATGAAAAGCAACATATAAGTAAAAAAGGTGACATCAAAAAATGAGACCAGCCAGGAACACAATGCCACAAGAACTCCACCAAGGTAGTAAAACAATGATTTATTAAGTGCTTTTGTCAGATTGTAACAAAAGACTTCATCAGAATAATAAAAAGTCAAAAACACTTCCATTAAGTACACTAAAAACTGTGAAAGCACATGACATAATATACCAATGAAACTAGTCGAAGCACTAATTATCAGCAGACTTTCTCAATTAAAACTTACAAGGAATCCACAAAAACATTCTTGAAGGTGAAATCCTGGATAAAATGACATAAATCCAAATAAAACACTGGTGTCACTTACACATAATAGTACACTGTGTACATGTACATTTACTGTTTTAGAAAAATACAACTACATATTGTAAGAACTCAGCCTAAGTAGGCTGGCAATGCTAATGGAGTCGTTAAGGACTGGGGGAACACAGGCATTTAGTTTAATCTGCCAGCACAATTCCCTAAATTCCAAATAATCTTCCCAAGAACCTCCTCTAGGATCCTTTATGACCCCTTCTACAACTGCAAAAAGAAAGCTGTGTGATGAAACTTTTTCCATGCGCTTGAATAAGGCATTATTTCTGTTGCCATTGTTTATATCACTGTGATGTTCATAAATTCTGTCCCTCAACCTTCTTTTAGTTTTCCCAATGTAAAAACCATTACGGTTCTGACACAAGGCAGCATAAACAACCCCTATGGAATTACAATAAAATTCACCATTGGGTTTAATAGAAGTGTGATTTAACTTAACGTCCTCACAGTTCATGACCAGATAACATTGTGAACAACAGCCAAATTTTTTTGTCCCAAATCTAGTAAGGTTGCTGTCATTCCCAGTGTCTCTTTCAAGTAATTGCTTAATACTGAAACCTTCCCTAAACACTATCTGTGGCATGTCACCCAATTGGTCTAAATTACAGGGTCACTCCAAAATAGCTGCCAGTTTTTCTTCAAAATTAGAGAAATACTTCAATGGTCATTGGAAAACTTAGTCACGAAGGGGCAAGAATATTTGGAGGGATCAGTTTTGTTGTTGTTGTTCCAAGAACTACTCATAGTGTTCTCCCCTGTACTGACACCCAAAATGGGCAAAATACTCTTGTTGTTTCTTTTGCAAACTATCTCATTTTGGATTGTAGAAACCAAAGTGGTGGGATACCCTCTGGACAAAAACAACTCAGTAAGTGTCTCACAATAAAATCTTCTTCTGTACTGACCATCCAGGCAATCCTCACAAATTATCTCTTTAGAATGCCACACTTTAAAAATATAGGATGATTGCTCTCATAATGTAATAAACTATTACAATAAGTAGGCTTCGTATATAGATTACTACCAAGGCATTTCCTGTCAAGATCTTTTTTAATGTCCACATCTAGGTAATTAATACCAGACTCACTATGTACAAAAGTGAATTTCAAAAAGTCAGTGGTGTAATTCAAGTAGTCTCAAAACGTAATAACATCTTCTCCCATGTCATTCCATAAAAAAAAATAAATCATCAATATATCATAAATAAACTGTCCATTTATTCACAAACTCAGAATTAAGCAAGTACATTCTCTCCCACATGAGCATAATGATGTTAGCAAAAACAGGGGCACAAATGGCCCCCATAGCTATGCCTGTTTTTTGTAGGAAGTACTGCCCTTCAAAATAGACAATGTTATAACTCCATAAGTGTCACTAAAACTGCCACTTCACTGTTGTTAAACACTTTACAGTCAGACAAAAACTCCTCAAACCATTCCAACCCAATGGTGTGTGGGATAACATTATTCAGTGACATCCACTGTAAGAAAACTTACAATATCTTGAAACACTACATTGTTCATTTTGTCCAGGAAATGCCAGGAGTCTATACAAATATGTTTTTCTCCTTTTAAAATATCCTTCAGAGCAAAATCTATTTATTTCCCCCACGTGTGAGTCTTAGAACCGGCTGCACTCACAATAGGTCTCATGGGGGAGGGGGTTTGTGCTGATTCTTATGTATCTTCGGAATTCCGAAGATACTTGGAACTTTGGGATGTCTATTAACAAGAAATTCAAGCTGACCTGGATCCAATTGCCCTTGGTCACATAGATCTTGTAAAGTCAAATCAACTCTATGATATGACAAATTGACAAAATGCCATGAAACCTCTTCGTAAGTACTTTAATCAAATAGCAGAGAGTTCATTATTTCAACAAAGTCCTGTTTACACATAATTACAACCCCTCTCCCTTTATCGGACTTCATAACCCTTATTGATCTGTCCTTACAAATATTTACCAATAGGTTTCTTTCACCAGTGGTCAAATTATCAAAATTATTCTCATTCTTGTGGTTTAACAATGCCCTAAAGTCAAACTCAAAAACTTTTTCAAACATTGTAAAGACATGATGTACAGGGGGGTTATAAATACTTTTTTTCCATAACCTGGAACATTGTTCAATCACATCGTTGCTGTTAAAAAGCAGTTTAAAATTTAAATTCCTAATAAATAATTTCAGGTCCAAAACTAAGTCAATAATATTGGAACGTTTAGTTGGCACAAAATGTATTTAAACAAATCAGCTGCAGTTTGGTCAAACACATGATCGGAAAAGTTATATAACACAAAATTGGCTTTGGCGTTATAAACACATACCACATTATTTTCAGAGAAAAAATTGTCCACCTCATTGTTGTCCAAAAGCAAATGTTCAATACCTTGATTAGATGAAGAAGAGGAGAAAGAAAATTCCCCTGGTTCTGCTGAATAAACCTCCTGTTCCTCCTCTGATTGTGTGGAGGCTGAAATGTCCTCAAGGTCCTGTAATTCGGAGTCTGCACATTGTTCCATGTTCATCTCTGATTTTGCAATGTCTTGGACCTCCGAGGTATATCCCATTCTAAAGGGGATTGCGTGTCAACTTCAACTATTAAATCTACGCCCTCATCGTTTTCACTATTGGTCAAATTTGGATGATGGACAGTGTTCAGGGCAGGATTAGGCAGCTTAGAATAAGCCGAACCACACAGATAAGCCTTTCTTTTCCTGTCCAGTTTTTTTTTTTCTTTTCTGGTCTTCACCTCACTGATTATTTTGTTAGTTTTAAGGAACACATCTCTATAGGTTTAAAAAGAAGGATCAACCAACAGATCATTGTACAAAACTCTGTCCAGTTCAATA
Organism: Protopterus annectens; assembly: GCF_019279795.1. Taxonomy (NCBI): domain Eukaryota; kingdom Metazoa; phylum Chordata; order Ceratodontiformes; family Protopteridae; genus Protopterus; species Protopterus annectens. The sequence continues at coordinate 1,080,030,815 of NC_056741.1, forward strand.
ATTTCATTTTGCAGAGTTTCAATAGATTTAGTGTTGAAATTTATAAATGTCTCCATAAGTTCGAACCCCTGATGGTTGAACAAGTCAAGTAATTCTTTGTGCATGGGAGAATCAGCTATAAGTCCTCTTAGATAACCCCAATGTCTTAGCCCTTTTGGCACCACTTTATTCTTGAAACACTCCACAAAATATAGATTCTCCAATTTTTTACACTTAATCATCTTTTTTTCATGACAAGTAAGCAACTGGTTGGAAGTCCGGACCTCAGAAGATAAAACTGAGTTTCCATTAAAAACAAGGTCCTTTTTCAACCAACTATGTATGTTAAATTCAATGTTAACTGCTACTTGTGTGGAAGACACATTAACAGTCTGCTGTAAACCAGTATGCACTGCAGTGGTCCGAGCCAGTGATAAACAACCCACCAGAGTAACTCCTGGTTGTGAAGCTGTCGAACCAGGAGAAACCCCAGTTGCTTGCTGTGAAAATTGCTGGATAAGCTGTGTTAAAAGTCCAATATTCTCCACAGGATTGTTACCCAAGGTGATGATTCTAGTAAAAGACTCCATTCGCAAGCAGGTCCCACCAATGAACAATGACCAGGAACCAGAACAAGGAAAACTAGCAACACCAAAAAACTTAACAACTTAAGTGCCACTTTAACAACAGTGAAGTGGCAGTTTTAGTGACACTTATGGAGTTATTACTAAACAATAACTTTGTTTATTTTGAAGGGCAGTACCTCCTACAAAAAACAGGCATAGCTATGGGGGCCATTTGTACCCCTGTTTTTGCTAACATCATTATGCTCATGTGGAAGAGAAAGTACTTGCTTAATTCTGATTTTGTGAATAAATGGACAGTTTATTTACGATATATTGATGATTTTTTTTTTTATGGAATGACACGGGAGAAGATGTTATTACTTTTTTAGACTACTTGAATAACACCACTGACTTTTTGAAATTTACTTTTGTACACACTGAGTCTGGTATTAATTACCCAGATGTAGACATTAAAAAAGATCTTGATAGGAAATGCTTTGTTAGTAATCTATATAGGAAGCCTACTTATTGTAATAGTTTATTACATTATGAGAGCAATCATCCTATATTTTTAAAGTGTGGTATTGTAAAGGGACAGTTTGTGAGGATTGCCCAGATGGTCAGTACATAAGAAGATTTTCTTGTACGATGTGAGACACTTACTGTCATTTTTGGCCAGAGGGTATCCTACCACTTCGGTTTCCACAATCCAAAATGAGATAGTTTGCAAAAGAAACAACAGGAGTATTTTGCTCATTTTGGGGGTCAGTACAGGGGAGAACACTATGAGTAGTTCTTGGAACAACAACAACCAAACTGATCCCTCCAAATATTTTTGTCCCTTCATGACTAAGTTTTCCAATGACCATCGAAGGATTTCTCTGATTTTTGAAGGAAAAACTGGCAGCTATTTTGGAGTGAACCTGCAATTTTAGACCAGTTGGGCGACATGCCACAGATAGTGTTTAGGAAAGGTTTCAATATTAAGTAATTACCTGAAAGAGACAATGGGAATGACAGTAACCTTACTAGATTTGGGACAAAAAAATGTCGCTGTTGTTCACAATATTATCTGGTCATGAACTGTGACGACATTAAGTTAAATCACACTTCTATTAAACCCAATGGTAAATTTTCTTGTAATTCCATAGGGGTTTTTTATGCTGCCTTGTGTCAGAACTGTAATGGTTTTTACATTGGGAAAACTAAAAGAAGTTTGAGGGACAGAATTTATGAACATCACAGAGATATAAACAATGGCAACAGAAATAATGCCTTATTTCAAGGATATAAAATTTTTCATCACACAGCTTTCTTTTTGAAGTTGTAGAAAGGGTTAAAAGGGAAGATTATTTGGAATTTAGGGAATTGTGCTGGCAGATTAAACTAAATACCTGTGTTCCCCCAGGTCTTAGTGACTCCATCAGTATTGGCAGCCTACTTAGGCTGCATTCTTACATTATATAGTTGTATTTTTCTAAAACAGTAAATGTACATGTACACAGTGTACTGTTATGTGTAAGTAACACCAGTGTATTTTTGGATTTATGTCATTTTATTAAGGATTTTACCTTCAAGAATGCTTTTGTGGATTCCTTGTAAGTTTTAATTGAGAAAGTCTGCTGGTAATTAGTGCTTCAACTAGTTTCATTGGTCTGTTATATCATGCGTTTTCACAGTTTTTAGTGTATTTAATGGAAGTGTTTTTGACTTTTTATTATACTGATGAAGTATTTTGTTACAATCTGATGAAAGTGCTTAATAAATTGTTGTTTTACTACCTTGGTGGAGTTATTGTGTTACTGTGTTTCTGGCTTTACTCATTTTTTGTGTTGCTAGTTTTCCTTGTTCTGGTTCCTGGTCATTGTCTGTTGGTGGACCTGCTTGCGAATTGAGTCTTCCACTACAACCATCACCTTGGGTAATGACCCTGTGGAGAATATTGGACTTTTAACACAGATTATCCAGTAAGTTTCACAGCAAGCAACTGGGGTTTCTGCTAGTTCCACAGGTTCACAACCAGGAGTTACTCTGGTGGGTTGTTTATCATTGGCTCAGCCCACTACAGTGCATACTGGTTTACAACAGACTGTTAATGTGTCTTCCACACAAGTAGTGGTTAACAATGAATTTAACATACATAGTTGGTTGAAACAGGACCTTGCTTTCAATGGAGACTTAGGTTCCTCTTCTGAGGTTCGGACTTTCAACCAGCTGCTTACTTGTCTTGAAAAAAGATGATTAAATGTAAACAATTAGAGCTTGAGAATCTATATTTTGTGGAATGTATCAAGAATAAAGTGGTGCCGAAAGGGCTATGACATTGGACTTATCCAACAGGACTTATAGCTGATTCTCCCATACACAAAGAATTACTTGAATTGTTCAACTGTCATGGGTTTGAACTTATGGAGACATTTATAAAGTTCAACACTAGATCTACTGAGACTCTGCAAAACGAGATCATTGAACTGGACAGAGTTTTGCACAATGATCTGTTGTTTGACCCTTCTTTTTTAACCTATAGAGATGTGTTCCTTAAAACTAACAAAATAATCAATGAGGTGAAAACCAGAAAAGAAAAAAAACTGAACAGTGTCAGAAAGGCTTATCTTTCTGGTTCGGCTTATCCTAGGCTGCCTAATCCTGCTCTGAACGCTGTCCATTATCTGAATTTGACCAATTGTGAAAACGATGAGGGCGGAGATTTAATAGATGAAGTTGACATGCAATCCCCTTTAGAATGGTATTTACCTTGGAGGTCCGAGAGGTTGCAAAATCAAAGATGAACAAGGAACAATGTGCAGACACTGAATTACAGGTCCTCAGGGACATTTCAGCCTCCACACAATCAGAGGAGGAACAGGAGGTTTCTTCAGTGGAACTAAGGGAATTTTCTTTCTCCTCTTGCTCATCTAATCAAGTATTGAACATTTGCTTTCGGACAACAATGTGACTGATGAGGTGGACATTTTTTTTTCTGAAACTAATGTGGTATGTGTTTATAATGCCAAAGCCGATTTTGTGTTATATAACTTTTCCGATCATGTGTTTGACCAAACGGTATATAGTTTTATTTTTCTAAAACAATAAATGTACATGTACACAGTGTACTGTTATGTGTAAGTAACACCAGTGTTTTGTTTGGATTTATGTCTTTTTATCAAGGATTTCACCTTCAAGAATGTTTTTGTGGATTTTTTGTAAGTTTTAATTGAGAAAGTCTGCTGGTAATTAGTGCTTCGACTAGTTTCATTGGTCTGTTATATCATGCGTTTTCACAGTTTTTAGTGTATTTAATGGAGGTGTTTTTGACTTTTTATTATTCTGATGAAGTCATTTGTAACAATCTGATGAAACATCATAGGGATATAAACAATGGCAACAGAATGGCAACAGAATAGCGTAGAATATCCTGTCACTATAACCTTATAACACACAGGGATATTCATCCCAACCCTGGCCCACCCACACCCATTAACCTCCACTCCCCTACCACAACCCCCACAGTCAAGCTACCCCTTTTTACTCCTACTAGTTCCCTCCTAGCATTTCACCCAAATATTAGAAGTATTAACAATAAGATTCCCAACCTACATACCCTCCTAGCAACCTGCTCCCCAGACATTATGTGCCTAAAGGAAACCTGGCTAAAACCTAGTACTACCAATAAAAATATACTACCCCCAGGATATAATATACTCTGGTTAGACTGTGCTACTACGAAAGGAGGTGGGATAGCAGTCCTTTACAAAAACACTCTGACTGTTAACATAACTACCATTCAACCACCCAAATTCAACAATGCTGAGCTCCTCATAACCAAATTACAGATTAACCAGTACAAATGTTTAAACATTGTCTGTGGATACATTCCACCAGGCAACAACTTAAATACCCTAGAGGATATCCTGTACTGGTTATCAACTACTTATCCTCAAGAAACCATAGTTCTTGGTGACTTTAACACCGACTGGCACCCCTGCACCACTGAACCCCCCCCACTCCTATAAACTTATCTGGGTTTAAACAGACCATAACCTCTCCCACTAGGATAAACAAACCGACCAACAGAGAAAGTATCCTGGACTGGATCCTAGTTAGCAACCAACCCCAACTGTAAACTGCTGGCACTCTCCCTGACAACCTTAGTGACCATTTTCTAACCTATGTCATAAAACATAAGGTAGGAAACCCTCACCAGACCAAATATAAAACAGTGAGAAACAGAAAAAACCTTGCACTGCAATATTCCTAAATGAACTACAAACAGTAGACTGGGAAAAACAAAACATCTACCACTAGAAGAGGCTATAGCTCACTTTAACACTAAATTCCTAAGTATCCTTGATTCCCATGCTCTAGCACGTACAATAACATCTAGATGAAACACAGCACCATGGCTCACAAAAGGTACCAAATCTAAAATCAAAGCTAGAAACAGAGCCTGGGCCAGCTGGAGAACAACCATCTAAAATATCATCAACTCAGGAATGACACAAAAAAAATCTGTTTTACTGGATAAAAAAGCTTCTACCATAATCTCCTAAAAAAAAAAAACAAAACAACCCCCAAAAGTTCTGGGCAGGCTTAAATCAACTACTTCATCCAGGACATTCTACCACCCGAACCCTGGCTAACCATACCCATAGTTCCCCAGAGACCATAGTTAGCGCTTATAATAACTTTTTCACCAAAACAATCCAATCCCTAGCAAATCACCTAACCTCCACAAACTTAAACCACATGCCTAATTTATCCACAAATCACCCTGAATTTAGCATCCAACCAATATCCACTAGTTTTATCAAAATCCTCCTAAAAAAAACTAAAACCTACCACCCTGGCTGCTGACCTTCTCCCTGAAGAGTACCTACAAATAGCTGCAGATGCCATTGCATATCCCATATCTATCCTTATCAACAGAACCTTATCTGAAAATGCTATTCCCTCCCTCTGGAAAATATCTCACATCATTCCACTCCATAAAGGTGGTAGCTCCTAAGACATATCCAACTATAGACTCATTACCATTATTTCCCCACTAGCCAAGATAATGGAGAAATGTGTACACAAGCAACTAATGCAATACCTTACACAGAATAACTTACTATCCAACTCCCAGCATGACTTCAGGCCATACCACAGCACCACTTCAGCCCTCCTTTCTTTTACTAATGCCATAAACAATAACAGAAATGACAATAGGCTAACCTCTGCCCTCTTCCTTGACCTATCAAAAGTCTTTGACATGGTCAACCATGAACTTCTCATTCTTTCTCTATAATCCATGTCCCTCAACATGCACACTATCCAGTGGTTCCAGTCCTACCTAACTGATAGACAACAGAAGGTACTATGGCAGGGCAAACTCTCCAGTCAGCTACCTCTCACACTTGGTGTCCCTTAAGGCTCCATACTAGGCCCACTACTCTTCTCTATTTTTATCAATAATCTTCATACTGCTATCCCTAAAGCTACTTATATTCAATATGCAGATGATTCCACTCTCATCTGCTCAGCCACCTCCGCATCCAAACTACAAATCTTAACCCAAAATACATTTAACACTATTGAGAACTGGCTCACCAACCAATGCCTACTACTGAACCCCAGTAAAACTAAACTTCTACTTTTCACCCCCACTAGTAGATATGCCACACTTTCATTCTCTGTCACGTCTAACAATGGCAACATTATCTCCTGAGATCAACACACTAAACTTCTAGGGCTTATCATATACAATAATCTCAAATTTGACCTACAGGTCAACAAAACTGTACAGACCATCAATAAGAAGCTTGGATCACTGTATAGAAACAAGACACTCTTAACCCCACTGGCTAAGACTGAAATTGCCTGATTACACCTACTCTCTACTCTTTTATATGCCTCATCTGTACACTCAAACCTCAATAAAACCAAACTAAGTAAGCTGTCCTATAGCTACAACCATATTGCCAGATTCGCACTGGCTTCACCTATAGAACCCATCACTGCCAGAACCTGAAACAACTAGAATGGCTAGAACTTCCCAGCTTAATTCAATTCAATCAACTCTTAATAGCGCACAAAGTTCTGTACCACCCTAAAGATACCCCTCTCTTATGAATATTATTAAGCCATATAGCAACCTGAGATCCCTACGGTCAGCCAACAAATTACTGGTCCAAACCCACAAAGCTAATAACTCAGCTGGTGAATCCAAAACATGGAATGCCTTGCCAAACTATATAACCCTACAATCCTCCAAAATTCTCTTAAAAAAAAACCTCAAACAGAATCTCAAATTGAAATGGCTATGCCCATGTATCAACCCAGATTAAGTTATAAAACAATAGCATAATCAGTAATTATCATAGCATAATCAGTAAGTATCATAACATCTAACTACATCACCATGCTATGTATCCAATCTTACTTGTAATTGCTTCTGTCCATGAGAACTGGGAGTCCCTACTAGGGACTAACTGTGAGTTACAATCTTACTTGTAATTGTGTCTGTCCATGAGAACTGTGAGTCCCTACTAGGGAACATTACTAAACCAATGTACATAAGATATATTACCACTTTGTTTTTATATATTCTAATCGTTTTCTAACTTCTTGTGTAACCTTTGTATGTCTATCCATGAAAACTGTGAGTCCCTACTAGAGAACACTTTTAAATTATTGCTGTGTGTTAATGAGAAACTGCTATAGCAGGAAATGCGTGACTGTTGAACTATATTGTATTTTTAACTTTCTCCCAGTGCGCATTCTGTTATATTACAAAATGTGTGACTCTTTAATATATATTATATAGAGCTTTTCTCCCCGGACCTCCGCTGAAAATGGACCTGTGTCCAGTCTGACTTTCCTGGTAAACAAATGTAAAATAAATAAAATAAATAAAAATAAACCAATGTACATTTACCACTTTTGTTTTTATATATTCTAATTGTTTTCTAACGTTTTGCGTAACCTTTTGTATGTTTGACTATGTGGAACTTTTCTCCCCGGGCCTCCGCTGAAAATGGACATGTATCCAATCGGACTATCCTGGTAAAGAAATGTAAAATAAATAAATAAAATAAATAATAAATTGTTGTTTAATACCTTGGTGGAGTTCTTGTGGTAC